>NC_089767.1:12005149-12075149 GCF_040412425.1 Macrobrachium rosenbergii
CTCTCTCTCTCTCTCTCCCCTCTCTCTCTCTCTCTCCCCCCGTTGTAGTTGCTTATAATCGTACCAAAACTGAAAACGTCATTTCTCTCTCTGTCTCCTACTCCCCCGGCACTCTATTTCCCATTTCATTAAACCTTCTCTCGAAATCCCACACGATTCCTCCTCGTTTCTATAATAATAATGATTAATCATTCTTTGCATATGACTGATTGATGATTATCATTCCAAGAAGAGATTACCAATATTTGATTATGATCAAGATACATTGTTCAGTGGACTCAACGACAACTATTTTATGCTTTCTTTTGAGGCAACATATTTAGTGCATCTTTACTGTCCTTTCTTACAATCTTCAGAAAGTCTAGACAATGACCGTGATGCTATGTTAAGGTACTAAAATGTACCTTAACATAGCATCACGGTCATTGTCTAGATATTCTGAAGATTATAAGAAAGAACAATAATGATGCGCCAAATATGTTGCCTCAAAAGAAAAATAATTAAACGGGAAACGGAACAACGATTTAAAATTTTTGGGGAAAAACTCAGAATTTTCTTCCAATAACAACCCTCTGGAATTTTCCCAGCACCTCAAAAGCTCAACATGCATCCTTATAAGGGCAGGTGTAATTTCAGCCTAAAAATTTCGTTTATTGACACGTTTGCATCCGTTTAAGCAATTTATGAAAGCTCTCACTTTGCTATATCATCCTGCAACAACAAGTTGCAGGAGACGACAGCGGTGACTTGCAACTTGCCAAGCCGGAAGTTGCCTAGGGAATGTGTGTGTAAGAGAAAGAGGGGGCATGGGGTTGGGGGGATGCGGGGGAAGGGGGGGGGAGAGCTTCCCATCAAAGTGTAGTCCTTCATTCAGAGGACTGAGAGTTCACGGAGGATGATCTGAAAGGATGTAACTAACATTCGAACATTTTCGCAGGATTTAATCGGGAGATTTTCGTACACACAGAGGCCATGCCTTCCAAAAAATATCAAGACGAGTGGGATCAAATATAATTTTAAGGATGTTTTTTTTTAATGCACAGATAACGAGTCTTCATTTCACCGCTCCTCTAAACAATGCAGAAGGAAGAAACTTCTGTTGACAGTCCTAGGATCACTGTCTTATTTCTTTATGCAAAGACTAATTTGAACAATAATAATCCAAACCTGATAGACAGAATAATTTTATCTTAATCCAAACCTGATAGACAGAATAATTATATCTTGCTGATGCAAATTATGTTTGTCTTCGTTCGTGCGCCATACACACCTAACCATCAGTTTCTATAATTAACATTTTTTCCTGAGGATAAAGGAATACTGCGCAAGAATCTACAAAAACTTTAACTTAGAATGGGCTCAATTCGTCATGGATTCGAAATTTATGTTCTGAATCAATGGTCTGGTGAAAATGACAAAATTAATGAGAGGGAAGACCAATGAAATGAATCGGTTTTCAGCACACCTAATTTTAATCTGAACAGATTAAGACCCAGAACTAGTTATAGCAAAAGCTTTGTTAATACAAATTACGTAGACAATTTTCTTTTCACATACTTATACACATTCTAACAGTGATCTAATCTAAGCTTGCTTCTGATGCCATTCTTACGCGCTGTCCAAAACTCCACTCGTGCTTAAGGTATGCAAATGAGTCTGATTTTATTTGATACCCTTTAATCAAACAGACTTTCTTTCCCCGTTTTCACTGTTTTATATAACTCGGAAGCCTCATTCGAAAGTCCTAAAGTATCATACATCTAGGCATCATTCAATCACTTAGAAAGAGTTTTCTTATTATTATTTATGAAGGAATTATTTCTTGATTCTTGCTATTCAACTCTCGTTGCACTGCGCTTTCGGAAGGCATGTGTATCAACAAAAGAACCTTGAATGATTTGTTTTTCAGACATGCTAATTATCAACCCTTTCTTTTTTTTTTAATTTTCTTGTTTTTTCTATGTGGTGAGTAGATACACAGTGTATATGACCGAATAACTCGACGGTAATCAACAGTGAAACTGAAAAATAAAATAACAAATACAAACGTCAGAAATTTAATAACTCAAAAGATTATGAAAAACTCATTCTATATAATTTAATTTTGTCCAGCATCTTCAGTATGTCATCAATGACAATTTCAAACTGCTGTTAAAGTACTTTTTCAGCCATTATTTTTGACAAGGAACAAACAAGCCACGAATTCAAGTCACAATTTGTGACCTTGAGATAAGAGCAATTCCGCTCCGGCACCAACTGATTAATGTGGAATTCTAACCAAGTAGGAAAACATTCTTTACGTAAGTCTCTCAGTTCCTAGTCTGAAACAGAAAAAAAGGCAATAAGAGTAACAGATGTTGAAAACGGAATTAAATTCTTCCCAGCCAAAGGAAGATGAAGAATAAAAATTAAGTTTTTAGCGGGAAGCAGCTGACAGACTTAGATCGATTTCCATACCTAACGTGAATAAACCACTACATGGCTGCTTACATCTCACTAGACGAAGGGGAGAGAGAGAGAGAGAGAGAGAGAGAGAGAGAGAGAGAGAGAGAGAGAGAGAGAGAGAGAGAGAGAGACTTCACAATGAAAAATGACATATGTGACAACTTCCCTCTACCGGTCACCCGGACAACTCATCAAGTGACACAAAGATGAATGGAAAAGATCGAGGCGGAGAGAGAGAGAGAGAGAGAGAGAGAGAGAGAGAGAGAGAGAGAGAGAGAGAGAGCTGGGTGATGCTGAAGGGTAAGGAGAGGGCCTGGAAGGTCTGGGTACTGAGGGAAGAGGGATGGGGTATCATGCAAAAATGGGTGGGCTGGAGAAGGCATCTGGATGGGTGGTCAACGGTTTCTGATGGGTGGCTGTTAGGAAATCTTAGTGGGAGGTTGTTTTTGATGGCGTCCGAGGTGGACGGGCAGAGGCGGATGAGTCGCGAGAGAGAGTTGGAGGGTTAATGGACCAATGGAGTTTCTACCTCTGGAGAATGGAATATTAAAATAAACAAACGAAACCTCAGAATGCAACACTCATGAGATTAAATCGTAGTCGCATATTTCTCATCTGCCGTTCAACGGAGTGCCATTCTATCGTTTGAATTTAAATGGAATTATAAGAACATTTCCATATGTAGAGCCATTACACGCTTCGTAATGATATCAATCCTACAAGGTGATGACAGTGCAGCGAAAGACACGCAAAAAAGTTAATAATTACGGTAGGTTAACGGTACATTTAGCACAGTGCAGGGCTTATACTTCCTTTTCAACCTGCAAGATGAATTTACAGTTTTGTTCTTTCAATACTTTTGAGCCAACAAGATTTTGGCATGGTTCTCTTGACAGACTGAAGACACACAGGCTATATGGGAAAACAGAAGTCACAAGGTTATACAATCTCGCTAATAACCTTTTACGAATGATCCTCATCAACTTGTGGCGTTATAAAAGATAAAAGCTACCACACTTGATTTATCCGATAGTGTTATGTTTGGTGCCTGTTACAACAACATGAATATAGAATTAAGAGGGTTCAAAATGTAAGTTGCTTTACATCTAGCTTTTTTCCTTTCAAAGTGCAGAATAACAGTCATAAAATGATGCTCATGTAAGTAAGTTGCAAAAGTAACTATATCCCGTTAACTAACATAAACTATCTTATCTTTCCTAGTTTGTAGTGGTGTAATCCATCAAAACAAACTGAAACATGTTTTATAATTTGCATTGACCTGATGATAAAAGTAAGACATACATACACTACTTTACTATTTTAATACCTTGATTTATACAGCTCATCATATTTATTTATCCTTTACTCAACATATTGAGCGAGGACTATTGAAGAAAATCCCTGAATGCGCAGGGGTTCTCCCCACTCAAGAAGGTTACATTTACTGTACTTGCTGCATTTAATAACTCAGACAATTCAAAGAGGTTTCCGTACATATTCAGTGTCAGTACCTGCAAGTAACGTCTGTGTCCACTTGTTGGGCAATTCAAATATAACGAATACAGTATTTCTACTTAGATGGAGACGAAAGGGAGAAACCATCCAAGACCATTTGTTAGCCCTGCCGTGAAAATGAGGATATTAAAACCGAAGAAAGCATTTGTGTTAAGCTAAGAAGGTAGTGAAAGGCTCTTCTCTTAAAGACGGTCAGGCAACTACAAAAGAAACAGTTCTCGACCGTCCAATCTAGAAATAGCCGACCAGCGAGAAATGTGGAAGGTGGTGGCTTAAGGGGTATTATGTAACTTCCTAAGATAAAAAGTCACTCCGTTTCTTGGCCCCATACAATGATGACTACAACAGTGTCTATAATAAAAGGGCATCTACGTTAGTTTGTGGTGAGGAAACCATCAAGATTAATCATAATGATTAAAATAAAATTTGAATACAGAATAACGTAATATATGATATTCTTTCAAAATGCCAAGAATCACACAAACGCACAATTATGTTGTATGCGTATATATATATATATATATATATATATATATATATATATATATATATATATATATATATATATATATATATATTATATATATATATACTGTACTGTATATATTTCCACTAACCTTAACCCTTAAGTAATGGGTGGCGCCTAAAGAATAATATGAAGAGCAAAATCAACATCAAAGTTGACCGCTTAAATCTGAATACACAGCTTTCAACATTTGAATAATAATGTGGTCTCTCCAAGACAAGTTCGATGCAATTCAAACAAAAAAAATTCATAGATGAGAGTATTCAATTTCCATGACATCAAGTAAAAAAAAAAAAAAAGCTAGGAAGGTAACGAGACAAATAATAAGTACAAACTGGGGCTTGGAGGCAATACATTTCAATGGAGACCAGAATTTGCACCCGAAGAATGAGAATGTGACTGAACTGTACGATACGGTTGAGATAAGTGTAACTGTCAGCCTAAAACTGATTCGTCGACAAATATAAATGGGAGAGATCATAGAATACTCTTGAAAGAGAATATCATAGCCGCGTAATATCTCTCTCTCTATCTCTCTCTCTCTCTCTCTCTTAATCCTTTTAAACCCTTGAAAATATAAGAGAAACTATCGAGGTGACAAAGCAGGCAGTTATTTGGTAATCAAGGTAACCACAGAATCACCCTTATTCATTCACCTTAGATATAACCTAGTTTGTTTGACAACAAAGGTCATTTTGGTCAACGATGGAAGCTTTCATAAATAAAGCTTCTTAAACGTTGAGTCAAACAATTTTACTACTCTTATTATTACCCATGTTGCGAATGCAACCTTTGTTGGATAAATAAAAGTACGTGCACGTGACCAGCAAGCCTCAACGGAGGAAGAATACAATAAGACTCAAACATGATAAATAACAAAGAATAAATATTTGACATCTAAACATAAACCTATGATATATTTCATCATGACTTTGTTGAGTATTCCAGGAACACCATACTGTAAATTTGTGTGAGAGAGAGAGAGAGAGAGAGAGAGAGAGAGAGAGAGAGAGAGAGAGAGAGAGAGAGAGAGAGAGAGGATTTGGGTATAGGCGATAACAAAGCCGACCTCTGTCTGCACAACAATCAACTCTCTATATGGCCTGTGCCCGACCCTTTACAAACGTTATGTCTCGTCGGTGTGTGTCACACACTCATCACTGCGGAGAGGCAACACAGGCAACGAAAACAAGTTACTGAAAACGGACACAGAACGGGAAGAGAGGACTTGCAACCGACTGAATGTAAATGAAAACAAAGCGAAGACAGTAAATAAATAAGCCACTCCAAAATATTTGCTGGAAAGTAGGACGAAGTTTTTTTTTATGATCAGGTTATTTATACTTTCACACCACAACAGCATGAAACGAGAACACGTGAAAAGGGTCACTGAATTGGGCAACTGAGATGAAATGAAGACGCGTAAATAAATTATTCCTTAAAACTTTTACTTGTAACTAAAGAAAAGATATGCCACTATAAGTCACTAGGGAGGCAGAGAAGTATTGGAGGTGCGAGGCATGCAACCTCCTCTCTTTCTCTCTCTCACACACATATATATATATATATATATATATATATATATATATATATATATATATATATATATATATATATATATATATATATATATTTATATATATATATATAGTAAATACTAACTATATGACCCTTTTGAATTTAAATACTAACAGAACCACTGTAAATGTAAAATCGACGAAAAGTCATTTTTTTATTTTTATGAAAAGAGCGAGGACTGCTGCTCACTCCCTATGAAACACCCTTACCCGTAGTTATTCATCTAAGCTTCACCTGGATTAGGCACAAACAGAAATTATAACATAAAGATAAATATTTTGAGAAGGATGGAAATAACGATGTGTGTATGGTGGGGGGGAGGGCGCTGAAAAAGGTATCCGCAGCCCAGAGCTCCACAACCATGTTTTGCCAAACCTTATAAACGAAAGGTTCCTTCTAATAAGAAGCGGCCTCTCTTAATGGAGACCTGACCAACTTCTCTCCTCTTACTCATCAGACAAAGTCTTCGCTGAAGGCGGTGAGACAAAGAAAATAAACGTGAGGAAGAAAGTGAAAGGAACTCTACTCCAAGAAGGGAATCCACTGAAGTGAAGCTGTGACGTATTTTCAGCAGTTCATGTGACATGAAAGAAACTTACCTAGTATGGCAATCAAAGACATAAATATTATCACATACAAATATTTGATAAAAGATTATAATCGCCATTGTCCTTGGCGTAGTTAGGAAAGCATATTTTTTCACTACAACAGTAAGCGTGCACAGTTTGTCTGTGTGAGATATGGTATCTGTTTCTTAAAAAAAAAAAAAAAAAATCTTCCCAGAACTAAAATCAATCTTGAAAGGACGAGATTTATTGCTTACATGACATACATGAGCTTCAGGTAAATGCTAAAATATGCATAAATGAATAACTTGAGGACACATTTAATCCCAGTTCTGGTGGAAATCAGTTACTGAAATTTCATTTTTAGTACTATCGTTACTTCCCATTTCACAAGATATAAATATTAAAATAAATACTGTAAATACTACTAATAAAATGCTCGATACTTATTAAAAACCATGTCTAAAATAATTTTCTTACATTTTAATCCCCAAAAATTATTGTATATATATAATATATATACATATTATATATATATATATATATATTGTGTATATATATAAAGGCATGTAAAATTATTCAGGATATACAAAGGCGAAAATTTCTAAAATCTATAGCTAAATGGAAAGAAAAACTTCACGTACTTATTGGAACTTAATGTTGTCACTTACGAAAATATGACCTAGGACATCGAAGTCTGACGTGCACTGTGAAGGCGAGAGAATACAGGCCAAATACCAAATACCCTCGAGTACAATGTCTAAAGACCTGCAGTGTCTCTACAGCAAGCTAAAGGAGTCAATCTTACAATATATATGAAATGAGTCCAAGAAGGAAGTAGGGGTTGAATATTTTGCAGGACGGAGCACCTTTCATTCAACTGTCAAAACAAGGTGTTTCAAGAGCCTCCCAAATTATGAGACATAAACTCCATAGGAGAATCGATAAAAGTCACGTAAATTTGAAGAGAACAATATACAGAGCCCCCGAAGATTATGCACTGAATCAAGGTCGCAAAATGACCAGTCCTTGTAGTGAGCCGTCGAAGACAGAATTTTATTCTAAACCCAAAATGTTTGTATTCCTGAAAGCCCAGTTTTCAGATTCCCAAACATTATTGTTAAGGTTAAACAACAGGTTCTCTGTGCGCCGTTCACAGATGTAATCCAGTTCACATCAATAGCATTACACAAGATTCAGTAAAACTGATAATAAGACGTTAATAAGGGCTGAATGGGAGAAGAGTGATTCAACAAAGATGATTCATTTAGAAACTGAAGGATAGTGATGCGGGACAGCACTAAACATGAAGAGCACCCGTTATGCCCTTAACTACAAAAGCAAACAAATGTAAAGATCTTAAATTTGAAATGATTATGAAGTTATTAGAGGCAGAGAGCTCAGCTAATAGGACAGGTCATGCCTAAAGCCATGCAAATGTCGAGAGCAAAAGCATTAGTTTCCATAGTTATTTACAGCGATGAAGTTGTAAGTGAGAGTTGATTAAACTTTACAATTTCAAACTGATGACCATAACGAAGTCCGTGAGACGCCACGCTTTTCTAAAGAGTATAAGGCATAAAAGCTGCGACAGCAAGTGAATGATAGTTGGAAGAATTTAAGTGAACACCTACATTGAGAACAGACTACACAACCTGAAGTGTCTCCTTAAATCACGAAAAAAATAAAAATAATTCCAAGTGTAGTACACATGGACATTTGCATCCCCGACAAAAGTTCTGAGGTTCGATTTCAGACAGCTTTCGTTAAATCCCGCTGAATCTCTGTTGGCTTAAGTAGTAAATTAGGTACTTGGTAGTTAGTCGGCAGTGGTATAACACAACAGGGTAAAGAAGGGCATGGGGATAGCAGCATGACTAAAGAATTGCCAAGTAACAGCCTTCTAGAGTCAAGTTCTCTATGGGAAATGGCATACATATACATAAATATACAGGAAATGTCATATCTATACATTTACATAGGATACGGCACATATATGCACATATAAGCAAAAACCACAGGAAACAGTCAGATGATCCGTATCAAGCTCTTTCGCTTTTTGTTTATTCACGCATCGTCGGGGCGCAAAAAAAAAAAAATTATTAAACAACACGTGAAAGCACCTGGCACGGATATTCTAAATTACTTTCCTGCGCTTTTCACATGTACAAAATCACGTGTATCTCCTGTATGATGTATGTATGTTTGTATGCAAATGCATATGTATAAATAAATATATATATATATATATATATATATATATATATATATATATATATATATATATATATATATATATACATACATAATATATATATATATATGTATAAATATATATTTAAAATTGTGTTTGTGTTAGTACGCACATAAATGTATTTACTGACTATATATATATATATATATATATACATATATATAAATGTATACATATATATAAATGTAATATATATATATGTGTATGTGTATATATTTACAGTATAATATATATATATATATATATATATATATATATATATATATATATATATATATATATATATATATATATATATACGCATAATTTTTGAGGTGAAAATTATTCTGATAAAAATAACCGACATTAGGTTCACTGTTTCAGTTCCAAGTAACATTTCATGACAAATGAGAAATATACCAACAAATTCTAAATAATGATAAATATATCAGTATTAGTAGCAACAAAAACATCTATAGCACCAATAAAGGTCGATTACCAACTTTTGTGGTATTAGAATCGCATCCACTACATGCAACACATCGAACTCATGTGGTACAACAATAATCAAAAAGTAGGGTGTTCAAGACAAGACAAAATGATGATTTTGAACATACGTAAAATAACAAAATGTCCAAGTCTCTGATGAACAAACAGTTCCCCAGAAGACCAAAACCCCTGACAGCAAGACTTTGAAAGTACGTGCTGAGAAGCCGGGTCAACCCTGCTAGGCCGCATTCGTTATGCCCGGTCGTACTACGGCGTGAGGTATGAAGGGCATGACATTTTCATTAAACTGGTTATTTCATGCCATTTGCGAATGCCATCTGTTGGGTGCCCCAGCCAAGACCACTGGACTGCTTTTCCACGACAAATCGTCGCTGGATCTCAACTCCTTTTTGAAAATAAACTTAAGCCTCGCTTTTGGCTCTCGTTTATCACAACGAAGATACACCTGGATTTACTCTGCAAATTCATCCTGAACTGCTGGTAACTTTTACGTAAGTCTTTTGTTATCTCGACCAAACATATAAGTAGATACATCAATTATTATTATTATTCAGAAGAAGAACCCTATTCCTATGGAGCAAACCCACAGGGGCCACTGACTTGAAGTTCAAGCTTCCAATGAATATGGTGTTCATTAGGAAGAAGTAAGATGAGGTGAAAGGAAGTACAGAAAGATCTCACTTATTAAAAAAAAAAAAATATTAATAAATTAATAAACAAATAAAAATGTATTAAAATGAGAGGAGAAAAGTATTAGGGTAGTAATGCACTGCATCTTAGCTTGATATTTTGAAGTTTCAAATGCACGGTATCCTCAGGGAGACTGTTCCACAGTCCAACAGTGCAAGAAATAAAGGACCTCTGGAACGAACCATTCTATCTAAAAGAGATAAATCTCTGGCAGAAGAGGACATCCACACCCAAGAACAGTATTCTAGTAAAGGAAGGACAAATGACCTAAAACAAGCTTCTCTGATTTTATTACTGTTATAAAAATATGAGGCCTTTCATACAATACCTAACTTTCGTGCGGCATTTGCCGGAACTTTCATTAGATGTTTCTCAAAAGTAAGATAAGAGTCAAAAGTTACACCTAGAATAGTTAAAGCTTCAGATTCGTTTAGCACAGCCCCATCGACTTGGTGGGGAGGATCGGGTGGAAAACCTGTACGAGATCTGCTAATCAACAGTGTTTTCGTTTTACTCACGGTCTAGATTGTGGTTTTACTACGCCATTCACTAATCCGCTCCATGTCCCGATTGAGACTAAAGGTATTATTGGAAGAAAACCCGATTTCGTCTAGGTATTGTTCGTTTATAAACTTATGAGAAATGGAGTTGCCCTTAGTCTCAATCGGGACATGGAACGGATTAGTGAGTGGCGTAGTAAAACCACGATCTAGACCGTGAGTAAAACAAAACCACTGTTGATTAGCAGATCTCGTACAGGTTTTCCAGCTTTCAATGTTACGAAGAAAAAAATTTAAATGAAATCGAACCTATAATACAAACTGGTATCGTAATGACTGAAAGTATTATTAAGCTAAGTAAACTGTCTCCAGTACATTACAGTAATAGCACAAAAACAACTTTATTATTATTATCATTATTAAGCTGATCCAGTCTTGAGGTCTACCTAATTCAAACTGCCCTATGAAAATTGCGAAATACCCAACGCTCCTAACATCACATCTGATGAAAATCTAATTTCATTTAAATCAGACATTACAAAATGTGGGAACAACAAAGGTAAGGAAATCCAAAGTCTGATCTGAAGGCACAATCAGGTATCTAAATTACCAAAATATTCTCCAAAAATGGACACCAAAGTAATAAACAACTGATTTGCTAAAATTCTTACGTTTGCTGTACAACATATGAAAGGTTGTACCATACATGCAGTAATCATAAACAAAAATATCTACAATTTTAAATATATATATATATATATATATATATATATATATATATATATATATATATATATATATATATATATATATATGTGTGTGTGAGTGAGAAAGAGAGAGAGAGAGAGAGAGAGAGAGAGAGAGAGAGAGAGAGAGAGAGAGAGAGAAGAAACGATTTCCGCAGATTGGGGATTATCTAGTCCCCTCCATTATAGCAAAATGTGATTTTTTTATGCCACAACCCCAATCCCACCAATCCTCGTCATTCCCCTCCCCTCTCTCTCTCTCTCTCTCTCTCTCTCTCTATCTCTCTTCTCCACTACGACCCATAACAGTCAACATGCTGCAAGATATGTATCTCATTTTTTAGGTCAAATGATTAGCAATGTGTTTTAGGGCAAGTGTCCAGATCATTCCTTCCTCACTTGGAGAATCGCACCCACATCCTCTATACTGTGAAGCAGAGAGAGAGAGAGAGAGAGAGAGAGAGAGAGAGAGAGAGAGAGAGAGAGAGAGAGAGAGAGAGAGAGAGTTGGCTTCTAATGCAAAATAAGGAAATCTTCACATATGATAGTCGAAGTTTATTAAAAGAGCCGAAGTATCTCTAATTAACACCACTAATAAATTATTCTTAAATATACTTAAAATAAAGTTTATGATAAAGCTGAAAATATATCTAAATGGTATGTGCGCTATTTTTGAGGGAAAATAATAGTTAATTGAAGTGAAAGTATCGAAGACAAAATTAGGCTTTTATACTGTAGTATTAAAGGCTTAGAACTAAACTTTGAGAAAAGACCATAGTAAACCAAGTGGTCATCTAGCAAGAATTTTCGCTCTTTATTTGAATATCTTTCTTTGAGATCTGAAAAATGTATCCGTTTGATAGTACCTATCCGGATCTTCATTTATTTTCAGAGAATATTACAGAACATTATTTTTTACAGGAAAAAAGATGACGATATACAAAGACAAACGCTTAAAAAAAAAACAATAAAATATCAAATATAGAGTTGGACACGCCATTTTTCACAGGACATAATTTAAACAATTATATATTCACAAACTAATGATGTTTGAGGGTACACAGTGAACATCAATGGAGCAAGATCATCAGTAAATATCATCAAGAAAATGGAACTATTTTTGAACTAGAAACATTACCTGTCTTTGAAACACGAGGTGCATTTCACGAACACTTCTGCCTCAAAGATCGATGAACAGAGCTGATGAAGTGAAATGATATATCACTAACATTCTAATACCTGAGGGAAGTGGAACAAGATTTTCAAGCCTTCTGAAATACATTCTTATAGCATATCAGCCCTGCTGAAGTTAGGCGATTTCAAAATCATTCGGACGTTCTCTCTCTCTCTCTCTCTCTCTCTCTCTCTCTCTCTCTCTCTCTCTCTCTCTCTCTCTCCGATACGGAAAGATATCTGAGATTTCAGCTTCTACAGTTAACAGAAATAATAATAAGTCATAATAATTTTAATAATAACACCAACACGAGGAAGATTGAAAATAGGCCTATTTCTCGTGTGATAGAAGACCTGAAGAAAGTAAGATGTTATATATACTGTATTCTGTAAACAATCCTAACAAACATTTGTTTATTTATATATATATATATATATATATATATATATATATATATATATATATATATATATATATATATATATATATCTATATATATATATATAATCTGAAGCAGGAACAACTGAAATTTAATCCATGAAGCAAGCATCAGATTACAAGGAA
Source organism: Macrobrachium rosenbergii (assembly GCF_040412425.1). Taxonomy (NCBI): domain Eukaryota; kingdom Metazoa; phylum Arthropoda; class Malacostraca; order Decapoda; family Palaemonidae; genus Macrobrachium; species Macrobrachium rosenbergii. The sequence goes on from NC_089767.1 coordinate 12,018,197, forward strand.
AAGAAGAAAAAATAAAAAAGAAAAATGACCAGCATGTCTAAGATCAGCGAGACCGGTTCTCCTTTGTAGGTTTCGTACACTGTGTCAACAGTCGAGGTGAAGGGTCATCTCTGGAATGCTGGCACGAGGCTCTCCGTCTTAAGAGTTTTCCAGGAGGAGGAGGAGGAGGAGGAGGAGGAGGAGGAGGAGGAGGCGGAAGAGGAGGAGGATTAGAAGAATAAAGCTAGATCGTGGAGGATATGGAAGGGGTTTATATGGGGAAAAGGGGAAGAAGGGGTTAACTTAATGGGATCAGAAGACGAAGAAATACTGAAATGTTAATATTAAATTTCTTAAATAACAAGACGGTGGACGAGGGATGTTAAGGGATATGTCAACAAGAAATACTTCCATCAAAAAATTAAGTTAGCAATAATGGAAAGAACAGAATGTAGGGAAATTAAATATCATTGGGAAAAGGAACGTTTCGGTGAAGAGAAAAGCGTAAATTAATACTGAAAACAAGAAGAGGAACAGTGAATAATCGGAAGCCTTGGAAATAGACAGCACCAGAAGATAACGACTTGAAAAATCAGGAGTGATTTGCAATTGAGCGCTGGCGCTTTTTTCACTATAATTCCTCTCTAAAACGACAGCGAATACATATATGTGTGTGTGTATATATATGTATGTATGTATATATATATATATATATATATATATATATATATATATATATATATATATATATATATATATATATATATGAATGTCTTTCACTATAATACCACAGTACATGAAGATAAAAAGGCCCATAAAACACTGTTTGAACGTTGCAACCATATATTTCGAGCACTTCCTTCTGTGCCCATATACTGTTCATATATAAACATATATATTATATATAGATTCCTCAGAAATGGATGGCGAGAAACTATATTGCAAAATTGATAAAAAGAATAGGCTAACAATAATTTCAGCAACCTATAGTAGGTGTGAAGGGTGCGAAAAGTAAGGAAATGTATCCTATAAGAAAAACTTCGTCACAGAAAATGAAAAAAAAAAGTTATAGCAGTATTTCACTGCTCGATGCCAGTAAGACATTTTAATACTAATACTACCAGCAGAAACCAACAGGTTGAGCACCGGTGAGTTTAGAGAAAAGCGTAGAGAAAGCTTTACCAATTAATTCAGACCAATGAAGATGTTTAACGCAAACTGTCCAACAGCATAATTCCTTTCCTATCCCAGGTCTGAAGGAAACCGGAATAAGCAGGGAAGGGGGGCGGGGAGAGGGCCTGACACTAGGAGTGGAAACAGATGGAGTATTACAAGAATACTGGACAAGAGAAAGAACAAACAAAGACCTGACGACTTCCACAGATATTGAGTTTCGTAAGGAGTCCTATGGCACACTACACGATAAGATCTATTTTTTTCCCCCCATTATTTACATATTTCCCTACGTGTCTAGATAAGACGAAGGAATTTATGTTGGCAATAAGTAGACCTTTGCATCTAAGAACGTAGCTGATGCTACCATAATACCCACAGCTATCGCTCTCTCTCTCTCTCAATCTCTCTCTCTCTCGCAGACCAGGCTATCTAACAGGTTCCTATCCCACTTAATATGAAAAGGAACAACGCATCATCACAAATAGGTGCAAATAAGGTAAGGATCCCATGTTCCTCTCTGTAGCATTCACTACAGAACTCATGTAATACGAACCATAATGACCGGCATGAAGGTAATAAATGAGTCTAAATAGTCCCACTGACTGCCTCCCCTCCCTTACCTGGCACGTCTATTGCTAAAACCCCGTCACCAAACCCTTTAACGAATGGACCCTAATTTCCCTCCCCCTTTTCCCTAGTTGCTCTCATCATGTAATTTTGTGGACGCATGATTTCTCCCGATTACATAAGTGACGCCATATACGTTAAAGGTTCTCGGTATTTTATTACGTTTAGTCATGAACTGCAAGAGGCTCCATCATGTTTTACAACATACTTTTTCTTTTTGTCAAAAGCCGAGTGCTTTCTCGGTGTGTAGGAAGTTCCTTCATTTTGCTACACAGGATGAGAATATTTTCAGTGACATCTTTATTTCTTCATTTGCTCAAAGTTCACTGATCTATAAATGTGACAGCTGTAACCCGATAGGATGAAACATTTAATCAAGAAAGAATAACGGGAAAGAAAGCGATTAAAGGTGAAGGAAATGAAGGGGCAGGACCATTCGTACATTAACGAAAGCTTTATGGTTAAACTGTTTCATGTTCATTATATTCGGAATTTTTCATTAAATTTATAAAGTTTTCAGTTAATTCTTCATTTCAGTACTTGAGACGTTCTTTCGTTCATTTAAGCACTGAAATGGTAACCTAGTTAGAAAATCTAGGATACAAAATACTTTGTTATTGCCATTAGACTTATAGGTTTGTTGTTTAATATGAACAGCTAATCGGTGGCCACTGCTAGCATATTATTTAGGCTACTTTTAGTTCCACGAATTTTTATGTTTGTCCTTCTGCTTACTATTTATTTGCACGCTCATCCCTACAATCATGTGATTAAGAACACAAGCCAAATGTGGAAGCCTTACAGCTACGTCAAATATGCACCATATGACTGACTAATAAACAAAAACACTGTACTGTATATTTTCAAGATCATTTAACAAATAAAAATGGATGGAAACTGACAGAATTTTCTTTAAAAAATTCAAAAGATGCGCTTTTAACACTTGTTACAATCCGACTAATCACGCAAGCCCTAGCAATCTTCTAACCCTTCTTGACCCATCAAAGTGCCTTAATAGCAGCGTGACAGACACACGCGCCACGGACAAGGCGACACGAGCAGAAACAAGCGCCCCGACAGTGACAAATGAAACGGCAAACATGGCTGGAAATTACCTTTTGGTCAAAGAGCGTAACCGCGAGCAACTTCTATTAGCGACGAGACCTCAGTGGGTGTTTGCCGAATTGATTACGCCCCGAAAAGGGATGAGAATTGTTTGTATCCTTAAGTGTTGCTACAGAAAGCTATCTTTTTCGTAGAATGTATTAATATACAACATGCTACGCTGAGAACACATACATCAAATATAGAAATATATATATATATATATATATATATATATATATATATATATATATATATATATATATATATATGCATATGTATATATACAGTATGTATAATATATATACATATATATATATATTATCTATATACATGTATATCTATGAGCAGCATCATCAGGGGAGTTTTCATTTATATAAGCATTTTAAAAACTTCAATTTAAAATCCAACTAAAACAACTGATCTTTACTGAACCATTAAATATAATCTTAATACTGAAGAAGTGAAATTACATCTTCCTCCCAGCAAACATCCTCCCCAAACCGCCCCCCCACCCATGAATAACAAAAAAGGTTCCAATTTCTTAGAGCCGTATACCCTCCTCTTATCCTCCCCCTGTGATTTTAGAAATCCATGATCACCACTCGCAATCAAAAATAACGAGAGAGAGAGAGAGAGAGAGAGAGAGAGAGAGAGAGAGAGAAAGTGCGAGAGAAAATCACTCTGACATCTAATTTCCCTAGCCCTCCTGTGACATCATAAGCACAAAAAATAAGGCGATAAAAAGTCGAAGCCCGTCCGGTCGTGAATAAACACTCGGCGAAGCTCCTTTGATACATTCACAATCTTTAGCATTTAGAGAAGACGAACGGTTCATTTCATGGTCTTCATCACCTATGGAATCCTATCTATTGGCCTCTCTCTCTCTCTCTCTCTCTCTCTCTCTCTCTCTCTCTCTCTCTCTCTCTCTCGCTAGTCCTCATCATTGGAAATCCTTCTTTCTTTAGTTCTCTGTTCTTCGTATGTTTCTGGAGCAGTGTGGCCCACAAACCCGACTAGACACGTTAATTGAATTTTGTTGTGAAGTTGGAAGCGTAAATTTACTTCCACACTACTACTGTACTATAGCTCTTGCAAACGCGAGTGAGGGTCATCAAACGCCAACTCTTTTGAAAATAAGAACGAATTACAGTTATTGTCAAGTTCTGCTGTGTGTTAGGTAAATGAATCCAGCAGCAATACAGGAAAGACTAATCTATAGGTTTTATAGCACAACAATGTAAACACATCACAAAAGGATGTGATAGCCTGCTGAGTGCATTTGCATGCACAAACATTAGCGTTTCACTATCAGCATCGAATTGCTCACAGATTTCTCTTTAAAAAATTATGAAAGTGTTACATGTATTCATAAATAAAGATGCATTAACTAAATGAAATGCCATATTGCAAGAAGCAGGTCAAGAAAAAGCATTATAATCTTTGTACGTGAAAACTAATTTTTACCTTAATGATCTAACCAACATGTGAACTGTTAGGGAACACACGTGGATATGCTCAGTCTCATATAAGTTCCAGTTTACTAAATGTGAAATGCTACACATTCCGGTTGATATAAGATATTGTAGCTTTCAGGTGTAGAGCTTATGTATACACACATGTATACATACATACATACATATACATATATATGTGTGTATTAAAACTCTACACTACCGCCAGTAAAACAAGGGAAAAAATCACTCACCCTTAACTAAAAGGGGAGGCTGTACAGTAGGGAGGGAAGTGGGACTTCAATCCTCCCTGACGCCCTCCAGGGGGTTGGAGGAGGAGGAGGAGGAGGAGGAGGAGGAGGAGGAGGAGGAGGGGGGGACATGACAGTGTCTTTTGTCGCCTTACTGATCGCAAGTCGAGGCAGAAAATAGCAGATTTAAGGCCGTGAAAAGCCAGTGTTCCTGAAGGCATTGTTTGGTGTCACCCACGCCAAAGTCTTTATCGGTCCCGTGTTTAATGTAGTGGGGTGAAGGCGAGGGGAAAGGGAATGACGTAACCTCTCTTCTCCTTCCCCCTTTCGTGAATTTCGTGGACGAGAGAAGAGCTATGGATCTTTAATAAGTATGAGGCTGGGCTACAAGTTGTTTTAAAGGAAAGAAGTTAATTTTATTTAATAGAGGAACATAATATGAATCACAACCAAAGCATTAGTGTAGACCCCGGATATATAAAATGTAGAAAGTATATCTTAGTTTAACCAGACCAATGAGCTGATTAACAGCTCTCCTAGGGCTGGAGTATGTCTATATTGTACATGGTGTTTTACACACACACACACATAAAATATTACAGCCATATATATAACTACCACGTTTGTATAAATGTAATCCCTTTATTCTGATTATATTCTTGTATCAAGGTATGACACACAAAAAAATTATAAATTTGAAAAGGAAAGTGTTACATCATTTCCTTTTCTAAACTAAAGTTGAACATCCCCTTAAATGCTGGGAGAGTAATGAGTGAGATCACAAAAAACACTTGACATTTCGTGAGTTTTCACAGATGTCACTATCCGAAAACTGACTCTCCCTTTCCCCTTTTGTGAGCACGTATATCAGAATATTGCATAAATTTGATTTATTCTTCTCAGTTTTTGTTTGGTAACTGGTCCTAGGCCAACACGCACCATATCCCTCCCTTCCTCTCCTAATACCACTTGCTGTTTGCACGTCAGTTTCACTTCCCGGTACTATGCGGAAATCATGAAATTCACAAATGACCATGTGAGTCCATGAATATACAAGATATATATGGCAGCATCCTTGATTACTTAAGAACCATGTTAAAAGGAAACATGGTATATAACTGAATTGATTAGATTGCATACTGCACTTCCCTGTACACATATCTATTTCAGTTATGATCCCCTTTATATCTAAAGCAGAATAAAAGTTGATTTTCGGAATTTCTAGTAAATAAGGTAGCTCATAAATTGTTAAATCAATGATAAATCTAAACATCACGAGTGTAAAAACAAATTAGCTAAGAGAATTCACCCAGTAATATCGCAAAATAGAAAGTCTGTATGCTATAACAATATTTATATAAATAACTATTATGTAATATAAGGATGCATCAGTCTAGTAATACAAAAATTACATACTTCCTCAATGGAGTCTGAAAACAAATTTCTAGTTTCCTATCAGATCGGTTTATTTCCCATCTATGTGAGTGTCACATATTTTCCTTTCCCTGTCTCCAGTGGTGTTCCTCATGGTACTGTTCTTACCCTTATAGTTTTTATCCTTCTCATCCACGGCCACCACCATCAAGTCCGTCCTTGTCCTTCCATTCGTTTGCAGACGATTCAACTCTTCACTAATCATACTCCTTTCCTCAGTCTCCCAAGGTCCCTAGGACTGCAGTTCTGGGTAGTGTCCATGGGCGAATCAAGGAAGGCCGGTTCGTTTCAATGCTTCCAAGACGATTCCTTCCTATTCCCGGTTATGGTCGAGAATTTGCAAACGTCTTGCCCTGGCTTAGCAAAAATTTGCAGCATGTCTTAAAAGGATCCCACTACGGGCCTGGTTAACCAGCTCGAGAGTTAATATGCCCAAGCTGGTAGCAAATCTCAATGGGTTTCAATGAGATCTGAGAGTCTACAGAGCAAGCAGTGCAGTTTGCTTCTAAGAAGCTGGGTGTGAGCTTCATGTGCCACGTGTGCTTCTCTTTCTGAGCACCTCCACGTTTATACCGGATTTGGCCACCCTGGAATTCTCTTGCTTTAGTTTTTCTTGAATCAATGCAGAGGGATGATCGACGGAAACTTAGCCGACAGACATTTCACAGAATGGGCATTGCCAAATGGACGCTGCGTTGTATGGAATTTGTCATTTATAATGTTTTCTTTACTATTTTTTTTCTTTTAATCCTTTACACAGCGAACTATAAAAAGATTAAATGATAACACCACTGCATGTACAAAATAACTATCGCACTACAATAAAGGATAAAAGATATCAATCATAGAGTAATAGCCTAAATGTCGCAGAATGAAAAGTACCATCACAACAGTCAATTGTTCTTGAAAGCAAGACGTCCCAAGTTCCCAGCGTTGATGCCAGCTTCTATAGGAGTCTGAATAATGTCCGACTCGTGCAGTGAGTTCTGTAAGCACCATTTTGCCAGTTTCTTTCTGAGGAAGGGCACCTTCAATATGAAGAGGGTTAATTTTCTCACTTGCTGTTTTGCGAGACAGTCGACGACGCTCTTTCTTACGTCTTCTGCGCCGACTACTTTAACGTTGTGTGGCATATCATCAAAATGACCAATTATCTACTCTGTCGTTTACTCTTCGAATAAATAACCATCTATTCACATACTTTGATATTCTTTCAGTGAAATGTCCGTTCAGCAATGTCTTACGGAGAACTGTCGGGAGCCGTTATTTTGTCAGTAAGTACATTAATTCATTAGTGTAATTTGCTCTGGAAACAGATTTGCTTTGGCAAAAGTCTCGATTTTTAAATGCCGTAAAAAAGCAAGTAACAAAACAATGGGGGGAAAGGATAGACGCTTTTCCATCTGCTCGACAATGGAAAACTTTGGTAAATGAGGAACGCAGCACCTAGAGATTATGAGCAGACGGAATGGCCTGAACGGAATTATTAAAACTGAAGTGATATATAAAAGATAAGAGGATAAGAGCCATTAATATTGGACGGGCACAACTTAATATAAGGATTTTAATCTTGAAACACATACTTAAGTGTTTCAAGATTACTAGGGCATTAGACTGCTTATGTGCACCACGCTCAAAGACAGTTTAATGATCAAGTAAGTGTTCGTGTATCTGCTCGCAAAACCTGACTTTTTCGCAAGTGAAGGAATGAACATTAAATGAAGCCAAATCTCGTTTATCAAATGGCACCCAGGCATATTTTATAGGATAAAGAAATAGTTTATCATATAAACAAAGACATTCATAGGAATTCCTCTCCGTCTCCCAGACTTCTTGGTGCGGATAAAACGTAGCTCTATCAAGTTAAAAATGTATTCTGATTTATACTTCATATATATATATATATATATATATATATATATATATATATATATACATATACATGTGATATATACATGCATATATATGTACATATATATATATACACATATACACATATATATCAGTATATGTATATTATATATACAGTATATGTATACAGTACACATATATATATATATATAGTATATATATATATATATATATATATATATATATATATATATATTATATATATAATACATTCCCTCATATATATATATATACTATGTGGTATATATATATAAATATATAACACCCAATACCCCTATGACCTATATAAATATACCTATAGTAAGTCGATGGGAGATTATTGAAGACAAAGTAGAGTCACATTCAACCTATATATATATATATATATATATATATATATATATATATATATATATATATATATATATATATATTCTCACACCAAGAGTTTACACTATACACTTGAAAAAGTGAAACCACCTGGTCAGTAATAAGGATAATCATATATATACCATAACACCCAATCTACCATCACTGATTCACCTACAGTTGATGGGATATATCCTGAAACCTCTCTTGTCGATTGAGATTAGTCCCTGAAGACAAAGTTCCTGTCCTTCGTTGGCGTGGGAGATAGCGTAACTTATTATCAACTAAAAATTTACACATAATAATTTTTCCGAGTGAAACCACCTTTGATATTAAAATCATTTATATACATATATATATATATATATATATATATATATATATATATATATATATATATATATATGTGTGTGTGTGTGTGTGTGTGTGTGTGTGTGTATGTGTGTGTCTTTTTCTGCTTGCACTCATTTATAGCTGGGTCAATTGGTAGGGGGCCAGGCTAGGATGGAACCAAAGACCGTGCTAGAATGAGTGCAGAGCTCTAATACAAAGCTGTAATGTGCTCTTCACAATATGCGTTTTAATCCTGTGAAATATAAAATAAACTCTGTATAACATTACAGTACCACTCAGATCTAAAAAACATTACCATTACGCACCAGCAAACATACCAATTAAAAAATAAAAAAAACGATATGTGTGAAAAGCTAAATAACGACATATTAGCAGAAAACAATAAACACAATCTACAAAGGAAAAATTACAATAAAAAATATACTCTGACAGCATTGCACACACACATACTCAAAACAAACACACACTCACACTCACTCACTCACACACTATTCCAGCATGGTTCTGGGACGGAAACTCTTGTTAGTCACACCTGAGAACAATCAACACTACGGCCTTGGACTCACACACCTTGACAATGTCGGTACTTGTTTTTTGTGCTTCTACTAACGTAAGTATCGTATAAGTTGTCTTGTTTTATTCACTAAGTGTTTTAAAGTACACCATCTGTAACAATAATGCACATGGTTCCTATGCAGACGGTAACAGCTATTGGTATAAGATCGTTAATTCTCATTTTACTTGATGATACTGTTTTCGTAATTATGGTAAAAAAAATGGCGTACCAAAACAGGTAATTATCATACAGTAGTAGTCAGAATTTTAATTAGTACTCAACTTATAAGTACTGATATGCAGTTTTGCCTCATGCGTTCGCCTAATATATATCTTTCCTGGCTAGTAATTTCTCTTCAGAAAATGGATTAATGACAAACCAATCTACAAGAGTGATCTGTAACATTATTCAAATGCAATTATCCAAGTGGTCGTATTAATGATGAATAAGGGCTTGACTGAAATAATCTTACACTTTATTGTTGCTTTAAGTGCGGCAAAGAAAATGTTATTGGTATCAGCAAACTATAACTCAAGAAATAAAATGGTTATTCCCGATTCGTCAACAAATGATATAAAAGGAAATACTGATCCTCTCATAATTGCAAAATAAGTGGAACATTTTCACGACACTAATTGAAGTATTTAATTAATACTGGAGTGCTGTAACCAGTGGCTAGAAATGACTGTTTTCAAAAGGCCTCAATGATTTAGGACAAAGAAAGCATTATATCTAGCTGAACTTTCCGAAAAAAATGAAATGCCGGAATGCGGAAGAAGTGTACAGTTTATACGAACGGTAGTTCACCTTTGCCTTTCGCCGTGGTTTATTCCACATAATTAAGGAAATATAAATGATTACTTTTCTGTATAACTGGAGCTCCCATATTTCTAGTGTCTAAAACAAATCTTGAAATAATTCGACTTTAAATATCATACAAAAAAGTCAGTGATTTTTTCCATTCCGGAGTTCGGAATCCATATTTTACCAGGAATCCATATTTTACCTTTCTTAGTACATACTCTCGGCTAATTCCAATCCTCTTTGCAAACTGGACGCAGTCGCATAATTAGTCTCAGTGTACGCCTTCACCTTTCTAGAAAAGTACAATGCAATCTAGAAATCATCAAATCAGATTGACTTCGTGATGCAACGACGCTTCATAAAGATGAAGTTCTAAAATAAAATGTTCATGGAATTTGCTGAAAAGAAATCAATAAGAACGTTGCTCAGAGGAAGGAAATGAAAATCAATGCATAAGTGATTCCTCCTAAATAATTATAAATGGCCAAATTGTTATCCACTTCCTCCGACATTAACTAAGCGGAGAGTATCAAATATTTTTAATTACAGCGCGCACTTTTAAATGGGAAATTTGTGAAACAGTAAATGAACCAAAACGAAATAATAAATGGAAGACCACCATGCAATGCTGTTAAATTGAAAAGACAAAAAAAAAAAAAAAAAAAAAAGTCCTGGAACTCGTGTCAAATCAAAGTAAATCAGAGGTTTCCTAACTGCAACTTTAAGTGAGGAAAAAAACAAAGTGAAAAAAGAGGGAAGGGAAAATGTACTCTGATTTGGTCATCTTTTTTCCTTATTTTCATTCTCTCTCCCTCACTCTCGGTCCGACCGTGGGAAAGATATGGGAATAGGGCTGGATTCTTATCGATCGCTTTTTTCCAGTCTGCAGATTTTTTCATGCTACCTCAATTACTCTGCCTTTCTAAATATATTACGTTGTACCTGATGACAAGAATACCTACGTATTTAATATCCACAATGTAAACAGTGGAAGGGAAAAAATTGGAACAAAAAGAAATACCAATGACACTTTCAGTGTTATACAGAGAGAGAGAGAGAGAGAGAGAGAGAGAGAGAGAGAGAGAGAGAGACAGACAGCCTCACGAACAATACAAAAAGACAGCAACCTGAGAGAAGAGGGGAGGGGGGTGGGGGTGGGGGAGACGGAATGTAGGGAGAGGAGAACCAGGTAAGCTGTTAGCTCGGGTAAACAATGTCACGTGACCACTTCTCTTGCACTCCACATGGTCATCAAAGTAATTGCTACTGACATTATCTCCCTAACACCATCAGCAAAATGATCGTTAACAAACATCGCCACCAAGTAGGGAAGGTGGGATATTGGGGGTAAAAGACCCCTTGTGTGGTTAGGTTTTGTTACACTACATACTTTTATTTGTAATTTTTCTAGTCAATGCTTCATCTGTTTTTTGTATGCTTCAGTGAATTCGGGAGTGTACAGTTGTATGCTATTATGTTTGTTCTAGACTAGAAAAACTACAATACCCATGGCTGTTATGAATGCATCATCGCTAATATCAGTAAATGAAGTGTCACAGCAGTCACCAAGTTCTGGAACTCTAAGTTCCTGGAATCCCAGCAGGTCATGAAAGAAACATTAAAATCACTTCTAAGGCACTAATATGTATATATATATATATATATATATATATATATATATATATATATATATATATATATATATATATATACACATATAAATATATATTTATTTTATTTATTTATTTCTGTATGTGTATATATATAATATAGATATATGCATGTGTGTATATATATACACTATATTTGTGGATTTGTCTTTACTGATCTGCCTTTTGCATTAAATGTATTCATCATTTCATTTCTCTCTTTCTGGGCCTGTTTGCCTCTTTATTTCAAATATCGGCAACTTGTTTTGTCAACTCTTTTTTTTTTTTTTTAAATCTCATTTCACTTCATCTTAATTAACTCCTACAGACTACTCTAACCTATATCCTAAGGAATTGCATTCTGATAATCTTGACTCGGCTCTCTGGGATCGAAATGTAATTGGACAAAATACGGTATTTACTGGCCAGGCATTTAACAAAGTTACAAACCTGGTTAGTCAATTGTAAGTCAATCCTCCTGGTACACACGGGTATTCCTTAAGGGTAAACCATAATACAAGCATAAAACAGCTTTGCTACAGACTATTACTTCCCTCTGGTCTAACATGCTTTTTTTTTTTTTTTTTTGGAGACATCCCCTAGGGTTGTTAATCTGTTTATTGAAATGATATCGATAGAGAATATACTTTTATCTGTTTACAGAGCAGCATAAATGGTCAGGAATCATTACAACCCACTTTTGATTATCTGAGTTTGCACTAAATTACATAGCCTTAGACAAGAAAACTGCGATAATACTGGCCTCAAATGAGCCGAAAGGTTCTACTATTGTACTGCTATTGCATTTGACGATGTTTCTTCTTGATGGTCAATTGGCAATGTGAATTTTCCTTTTATCATTCAACAGTTCTTACTTTAGAAGAAGTACAACATTTCTTCGGTTAGCTTCCGTGTATGCTATCATTCCTTTTAATCAAAACTCTGACTAGCGCATAACACAACATCATTTCTCAAAAAAAAAAAGATCTTACGTATCGGTTGGAACAATTTTAAGATCAGAACACAGTTCTTTTACACAACTGATCCTGCAAAATTTTTCATCTCTGGGCAAAACGTTATCATAAGTGAACTGCTACAATACAGTAATTAAATTATAAAATAATACTGATACTCTGGCGGCGGAAACTGCCGGTGGTGCTCTTGAAGCTCTTTCTGTAAGACTGGCATGTTGCTTAGCAAAAGACGGCCAAGAAAATAGAAAAGTTCTGTCACAGAGATATAGTGCTTCTTATCTGTTACAACTTCCGTCATCATCTGAATGCAGAATATTAAAAACCAGAGATAAACAAAGATTCGTAATTGAGGTGGGTATACAATTACATCTCAGTACTACTTTGCACATCTGCTGTCAGTCTATGCAATCCACCCTTGGCATAACAATTAGGTTCGTGCTCGCCACAGGTACTTTTTTAGAGGTACAATTACTTGATTAGAAAAATTTCTCATTTTCCACTATTTAGAATACACTAGGCACTGACAGGGGATAAAAACATATCGATTAATCAAGAAGTTTAAGGGGTGTTTGGAAACTTCAAAGTAGTTAGTATCGGGGCCAAAAAATATTGATTTACGCAAGAAATGTCATTCGATAAATTAATGTCCTGCTTTTATCCTTGCACAAATATCACCGATTACTATGAACGCTGCGATCAGATGAAACTGCTTTTACCTTTATGGTGAAAAGGGCGTTTTTCCAATCAGACCACCAAAAAGGCTTCTGGTGAGACATCTCAAAGGCTAAATAATTTGGAGAGATAATTCCTGATAAGGAAATGAGAAGTTCCATGAATCCAAGTTACCCGTTCTCAGTAGAAAATCCCCATCCCTAATCCTCTTGGGCCACAGACAAGCACACCATATGACGGAAAAGAAGCAGCCATAACTCTTAACCACAGCGAACGACACTAAATGGTCCAAATAGGCAGAGGAAGCGATTACCAAATGTTGACAATGGTATTACTAAAACGCAACACGTGCCGTCTGTTATACTTGAGGGTTCTGATAAAGAGCCATTTGTCACCCCGGTGGAAAGTAATGGAAGCATTTCACGTCTGCCATTATGATTGTTATTACAATTATCCCCGTAATTGTCACCGTAATTGCTGTTATGGCTAGCCAATCTTTCATTATTTATACAAAAAGTTGATGTAGGTTAATTAGTTTGCTCGACTTCATAATAAGCACTGCAGTCGCGTGCTCCTAGAAACTGGACGAGACAACAAGTAAATATCGACGAAAATAACCATTTCAGGGTCTCATTTTACGAATGATTGCAAATCCTAATGCAATGCTTTCTAATGCATATACAGAGCAAAAGCTTTTTTAGAGAGAAGAAAAAGAGATCTTGCATAATCTCTAGTGAAACTATGCAGAAAAATTAAAAAGATCCTGCATAATCTCTAGTTAAGTTATGCAGAAAAATTAAAGAGAAGTTTCAAGATGATATTTCTGGTTCTCTGTCTCTCTCTAATTTTAAGACTCCACTATCTGTTCAAATTTTTCTCCCGTCCCATTTGTCTAATGCAAGCAAATTTAATGTTGCCGCTTCCTGGGTTTTCTTACGACGATCCATTGTTTAGTTTCACTTGTATTTCATTTGTGCTTCGTCACTTCCGGCTGATGACATCTTTCGACAAACTGGTTTGTGGCCTCAAAGATGATTGCCTTGAAATAATGTTTTCTCCTCAATGAATTTCTCAGTCGTTGCGTTTCATCTCCTCAAATACTACTCAGATATTAAAAGTAAATACATACATACATACATGCATACATACATATCTCTGTATGTATATATATAGAAATCATCAACACACTATTGAAAGACCTGGGTTCGATCCTGATGTAAGTCAGAAATTTATTTCTGTGTCACACGTGATTGTGTGTTGATTATTTCTATCTTATTCACTCAGAAGGGATAATTCGAATGAAATGCTGTCAATTGGGTCATTGCCGAGTCGGGAAGTTGGGGAAAACTCGTTGGTACGCAAGCAGTAAGCCTGCCCCGGTAATTTCTTGGGTGCAGTTGCTCTCAGGTTCCAACTTCTTTTAGACTTGTTCAATGAATATTTTATTAAATTCCAAGAAGAATGTGGATATCGATCCAAATACAGATTTCCTTTCTCTGTATATTATCCAGGTTTTCCGCTTCTTTTAATTCTCTAAGGGAAAAAATGTTCAAACCTATTTCCACACTTGGCGCCACACCAATACATTTGCGGCATAATTTAAGCCAGTATGTTTCTGAGACAGCTGTGACGGTTAATAAAAACAAATGAGACCAGGGCCTGGTGAGAGTTGCTGGCCACAACTCCAGCCTTTGCCAAGCCCTTCGAATAATTCAGCCGTTGTTTTCTTAGCCATTTTTCTCTTCCACATCTTTTCCTGACCTGTTTCACCTGTTGTGTGATATCAATTTTTAATTTGTTTGAGCTTCTGCTTACCTAAAACGTTATAGGAACACTGAAATATGATTTACGACCTAACCCATATCATAGTGGCATTAGAAAACTTAACCATACATTCCAGTCAAACTCTCTATCACCCTTCATGTTGCATCAGTTCCTCTATATACACATTATACATACAGGAGATGATGATGCTATGGCCCATTTTCTTTACCACCACCAGTCTCCTATTACATAACACCTTCATCCCATTACTATCCTTAAAACTAAGTAGTTGGTTACTTGATGCGGCTTCTCTAACCATTTCTATCAAAAGCATCTTGTCCCACTAAACCAAGGAGGTTCTTCTCCAAATCCTCGTTCATTTTCAAACGCCATCTGATCCTTTGTCTCCCTCTTGACCTTCTACTCCTAACAGATTCCCCATCCCCTGATCCTTCTCAATCTTGTCTCCTGATTTAGTATATCAGTTCTTTACCACCCAGGTAGTTCCTAATTTCTCGGTGCTTTCTAATTTCCTCTCAAGCTACAAGATCCTCAAAATCCACCTCAGCATCTTCGATTCTGTTCAATCTAGTGTTTATTCCTCCTTTCTTAATAAATGTTTCTCAACCCTACATCATCACTAGTCTCACTGCGGTAAAGCAGAACTTTCCGTTTATTCGGCATTCTTCTGTCACACACTATCCGTCACCTCCCTCTATTTCCCCCAAGTTGCTTTTATCCTAGTTTCAACCTCAGCATCACACCCTCCCTCCTTGCATTAAGTAGATCCTAAGGGCTCCTCTATTTTGTATGAACAAACTATCGCCTCCCAGCTCGCTGGACAGCATAACCTCATAACCATATTTACCCTCGTACCACCCCATTCAAGGAACTCATATCGCTCTCCTAACTTTCTTTGCAATTTTTCTTCATTCTCTGCAAATAACAATCCACCACAGATGTTGATTCCTAATCCCTTTACTCAATACATCCATGTCTAGTACACACATAAATGAATTAAGTGCCGATCCTTGATGTGTATCAGCTCTTACTTAAACTTTCTGTTTTGCTACAGGTTGTTATAACTGTTTTCCTCGTTCTTTTATACAACATTTCAACCAACCAAACCAACTTTTCTGACACTTTTTTTTTAAGCGCCAAAGCACTACCTCCCTTGGTTTTCTATCAAATGCCTTCTTTATCAAATGCACACTATAGCTTTCAATTCCCTTTCAGCCTCTTTCCCTGTAGCTGATCTATTATAAAGACTGCATCAATTGTACCTCCCTGTTACACGACATATTTGTAATTTTCAACAAGTGCAAGTAATTTCCTACATTTAAAGTAATTTTAACATTTCCATTTTGACCTCACTGACCTGATTCGTTCACGAAGGAATGGGTTTTATATGCCTGCTTCCATGATATACATTCAGAGAACTTTCTTTTGAAATATTACATAACTATGCTTGTGTATTTCATTAACATTTAACATTTCTATCGTTTTAAAAATTTCCATGCTACAGATAAACAGCAAAACTTTGACATTTAAATATCTCAACGATGGCCTTATCATTTCTTTATGTATTAAAATCATTGTTGCTGAGTTTGCAATCTGGGACAATGATGCTGACTGGTATTAATAAAATGTGTACACTAGGATAATGCACACTAGGATAATGCTACAATTACTCAACTTGAGGAAACCTTCCTAATTTGGACACTCGCCCTTTAAATATTTAACTTTTCATTTCACGGGGTAGTAACGATACTTTAGTTATAGCATTACTGGAATATTGCTCTCCTGTTCGAAATATCAGCAGCTTCCCAAGGCCTTCATCATTTAGACATGATGCCTTGGACTGTACTTCTGACTTTGACCATCACTCAAAATTTAGCTAATCAATCATGCAGATATAGCCATGAATCTGAAAAATACGGTCATTTCGTCATTAGTCTTGCGGTGGCCGCAACTGCAAGGTAGTTGGCGATGGGACCATGATGATCATACAGATGTGCAGCTTAGACTTGGTGTCTACGTTTTGCCTACACAGTCGTTGCATGCCTTTCTTTAACGGCAAGCAAGACGGGAGTTTAGTGGCTGACACCATTCTTGTATCAAGAAGAGACCTTATACCCTGACAAATGCCGGGATGATGCACTCAGGTGTCGCAAGATCCCTTTATCTGATCAATACAAATACTTAAATTGGCTGTCTGAACACTAACTTAAAGCTAAAATGACACCTATTGAGTAAATAACAACATCTACCTCTTTTTAAAGGCCTGGCAATATTGAGGATCCTTGCGGCACGTCACGTTGTACCACGCATACAAGTGACAAGAATATACATGAGGGTCCTCTACGACTACAAAAACTGACAACGAAAAGGGAAGAGGATGGAGAAAATAAATAGTGAGGAAATTCCGATATTTCCCACAAATATGATTTAGATCATTACAAAGAAATATCAGTCACAATTTGGCCATCTTCCTCAAGTTCTTCTTTAAACAGGGTACTTCCACCAACGCGTTAGTATCCTTCACCCCACGAGCTGATGCGTACTGCAGAGCACAAGCATTTCCATTCTGTACAGGTGCCACGTTATAAACTAACAAGGATCAGAGGTCTTCCATTCATTTGACCATAAAACTGTGAAGTGGTGTCCTTGGTTGTATTGTCTTTATTAAGCTCATGCGCTGGCCTCTGTATTGCTGATTTGTACTAGCCCTTTTCCGTTTGCTAACTTTGTTTATCTGTTACTTCTTTCTTGCCATTTTCTCATTTTCACATACGATCGTTAGTTATCTGGATGTTATCTGGATGACCTTCTAGGTTCTCCACACGGTCGCTTGTAGATAATAATAATAATAATAATAATAATAATAATAATAATAATAATAATAATAATAATAATAATAATAATAATAATTATCAATATTAATCATTATTTTTTCATTATTTGATACAAGTCACCGGGCTGTTAAAATAATTAAGAAAAATCTATAGAGGAAACATATCATTCCAGAGTCAATGACCTAGATATTGCGACGCCAGTTTTAGTAAACATAAATCAATAAATCAAACAAATCATCCCGGAAAACAAACTTGGCTAATTGTTATGTTTTAAGCCACGTAATTAAATTGAGCATTCTAAAAAATTCATTTCAACCTGAAGCTCGTTTTGCAGAATGTTTGGAACATCATTGCATCAGAATGTTAAAAAATACAACACATCCATTACGTTAAGAGTTTTGATGCAAAAGTTACTATTAACATTCTTCACCTCCGCAATCGGAAATGTTTTCGTCGACTCAAGAGTAACGAAAAGAAAGAAAGAAGTAATAAACAAGTGAAACTATAAAGCCCATTCCCACGAAAGCTGATTATTTATGTACAGATTATGCATTTCAAGGGAAATGAAAACATTGACTGAGTTTAGCTTAAGTGACTCTTGGCGTAAAATGGATTCTTCCCGGAATGAGAAAACCTAAAAGCACTCCAGGTCACTTAGTCAAAACAAACACTTTGGCCACAGGGACGATGGGAAATCAAGCGACGACCAAGACATTAGCAGTGTTCTCGCGAGCCAAATGCGTCCGAATACGTCTCCGTGGCTCTAGCAATATTTCGTATCAATAACGTTTTCAGATATCAAATACTTTTCTCAGTTTTGCATAGTATATGCGGTTAACTGGTTGTAAATTTTCACCAAAGAAAAAGTAAATTATGTAATAATTCTTGATTCTAAGGAGATAGATGATAAACGAGGTCGGGGGTGAAGCATTCGGAATGAAACTGTGACTCCATAATCCTTTAACGGGTCGGCAAGAATGTCGGCAGGTATCTAATATATGCATAAAGGCTGGTATGTACATATTCAATACCTCCCGAAGTGTTTCAATAATTCTTCATAATCACAAAGACAAATTACATACAGAGGAAAGAGAGCCTGTGATTATTGCAATTGTAGCAAATGGACTCTGTAACGTATTTGTCACAAGGATCGGAAAATCGTGGGAATCAAGATGTGGTAATCGATATCTGAATATGTAATGAAGATGTGGCATGAGTTATGGCTGTGATACGGAACTGACGATACTCATAGTAATTATGTTATGTGCCGGGAGACTTACAGCATTGTAACTTTCCAGAGAGAGAGAGAGAGAGAGAGAGAGAGAGAGAGAGAGAGAGAGAGAGAGAGAGAGAGAGAGAGAGTCATTTTGATGGATAAGAGACAGGTCAAGGTCAGTGACCACAAAAGTACCCAAAATTATACAGTACACGCAAATCTAATTAATAAACTTATGAGTATCAAAAAAGATATTTTTCTAACCCTTTATTTTTAATATAACATTTTCTTCACCATCAGTTCACGTTTTCTGTTTGCTCTTCCCTCCATTTTCTGTTTGCCTGGCAATGCTCGCTATCAATTAGTTAATTGCTTTAACATCGGAGGCAAACAGACCGGACCTCTATGGTCGATTATTTGAAATATTATCGTTTGTTTAAATAATGGATATTTTGCGTAAGGATTTTCAGTGCAATACTGGATCCATGTCACCTCGTCATAAAGTTTTAGTTTGTGTGTGTCAACAATCGTTGCATGGACCAGCGACATGCTCGAAGAATATTATATGAATGGTTTTGTGAATATGGACACCACTCCAATGATATATGATATATATATATATATATATATATATATATATATATATATATATATATATATATATATATATATATATATATATATATACATGTGTGTGTGTATTATATGAATGTGATAATAGAATTCTGTGCCCATATCTTATCCTGGCTTTGTTTAACAAGAAATAAAGGGAGACGACAACACTTGAGTTTAACTCTTATTGAACCAATAGACCTTTAGCAAATGTGGGAAGATGTGGTTTGGCGGGTTTTATAATAAAATCGTGTAGGAGGAGGAGGAGGAGGATGAAAAACCCTCCCTTACGATGGTAAAACTGTCGAAACAAGTGTCACTATATATAGGTAGCAAGGCTACCTTCGGCAAGGAAGAGTGGATCTGGAGTTGTAAAAGGGAGTCAATAAGACTTATTCCTGTTAATAAAATACTATTAAGGAAGGAAGGAATATTAAAAAAGTGCCTCTAATGTGTGGACAATATTCCAAACAGGCAGATAATCCTTGGGTGACAAGTATGAGAAACTTGGGTCACTTGAAACTATTTAGAAAAACATACAGTTTTTCAGAATCATTTATCAACATGAAAGTCATTTTCTCTATGAGAAAAGTATAATATAAACACACACAATGCTTTGAAGTGAAAGACTAAAAAGCATAAGTGTCAAAAGAAGAAATTAATTAAAGTAAGCAGTGCAACAGAAACAATGGATGGTACATAGTGAAAACGTTTTCATGATCTGATTTTTTCATTTTCAAAAACACTATGAAAGAGGAAATAGGGAGCAGCATTATTTGGTCATAATTATCATGAACCTGAATTTAGCTCATGGAAAAATCTAGGCTGACTATATGTCGGCAATTTACATTTGAGCAACTTTCAACCTCTTTGTGGGAGTTATCACCGAAGGGACAGCTGAAAATTTTGCCCTTTCTTAAATAACAATCTTGTCCTTGGCTATTTCTGTGCATAAGTAATTTGGTCAAAAAGTAGGATAGCAAACCTCACAATAATGGGCATCACCTCTCATGGTACGTCATCCCAGGGCAGAAAGCAGGTTCGACAGGGTAGTGTAAGCTCAGGTAAGACAGCCCCTAGTCATCTTTCCTTGGAAAGGAAGGCTTGAAAGTTTTCAGACCTGTCAATGTATGGCCCCCTGGAAGTACACTAACCTAGCCAGCTGTAATTCATGGGGTACTAGATACTTCCACTATTAAATGCCAACAAGAGCTTATCTTCAAGATGCAAACCCTTTACCACTGCCATGGCAATGCACCACAACATTAACATCAATATTTGAATTCATGATTTTCTGAGGCAACTTTGTTGCATGGGCCATAAATATGACAGTTAACTTTCTTGTGTGTACAGGGAACGAATCGAAACCAGATCTGGAAGGTGGGGCTTGCTGGGAGCTTTCGTATCAGCCATGACAAAAAGCTATTTATTATACTGCAAAAACTAACAGGATCGAGCATCTACGGGGCAATGTGAAGAACTCTGATTACTACAAACTCTGAGAAAGCACTGTTAGTTCCTGGGGAAGGCTGTTGCACGTCCACTTATCTCTGTACCCATTTTCCACTCTCCACCTCAAGCCTGGACGCACTTGTAAGTTTTAAGGCCGCATATACAATGAAGATCTCATATGTTTACTCTTTAAAGAACTTGATTTGAAAATCTGGCATAGAAAAGATCGTTATGTTCATCAAAGCACAAACTATGAATATTGTCCAAGAATAAAAAAATAACTTTTTGCCCCCAGACAGACACTTCTCCATAAAGAAGCTCTGGTAGATATGACTGCTTCTTATGTTGAAAGAAGTCAGGAGGATTTCACCTATGATCTACCAAGCAAATCACAATCTTGCAAAAAGATTTATATTTGTTAAAGAGACCAACTTCTGCTTCTCTTTTGACACTGTCCTCATAGTTGAAGTATTGAACACTTTCAGCTTATTTCTTGGCAGAGTACCTCCAACGGGTTTTGATCTTTCAGCTACGCCTCCCTTAGAGACTAGTTCAAACTGGTATTCTTTTATCAACAGCTGAAGGACCAACAATTTTCTTTACGTTCAAGCAAATTAGGTCCCTTCTTCCCCCTTCAGAGATATTTCCATTGCCCTGACCGGAAAAGGGATATCTTAATGAAAGAAACCTGGACGCTTCTTGTTTGGTCATGGTGATAAAGGTCACCTAGTCGTCCTGATTCACTGGTCTTAGTCTCAAACTCCTCTATGGATTGGGCAACTTCTGGTTTAGTTAACATCCATCACAAGAATACTGAAGGATTAACATCAGAGAAGCCGACAGGAGTTGAAGAAGGGAAATGCCTTGTTATTCTTCTAGACAGAAAAGTGGCCTGCCTTGAAATCTTAATCTATGCTAAGTTGTGTTCATTGTAGTTCATACGTATCTCTCGGTTAATTGTGATCCATTTGGAATAAGGCATACAGTCCAATCAAAGAATTATTTATCTAGTTCTGTTAGGACATCAAAGTTCACAGAGAAATTATTGCAGAGAAACCAGCATGATGAACTCTAACTTAAGCTAAAAAAAAAAAAACTAGTACTAATATCGCTGAACCAAACTTTATTTATTCTTTCAAGTGAAAAGTTAAGGAAAGCTTGCTAATTTCAGTGAACTTGACCATATAATTTCCAAATGTACTGTATCCACTCCCATTGTCTGTTCAACTAGAGAGCAAAAAACATCTTGGTGAATTTTCTGAGATCTTGTCATCTGATATAATGTAGTTTCCCGTCATTCTTGTCAGGGTGAAAAGTACGTAGATTGATTTATGAAAATTAGGCCACAGAGCCAAGCACTGGGGAAATTTCTGTCATTCAGTACTTAAGACAGTGAAAAGAGGGAGTTGAAGTGGTTGCACAATCAGGTAAAAGAAAGGAAACAGGAATGGAGGTACAATAAAAGGCTAAAAAGGGGTGTACCTAGGGTCAGAAGGGACGCTGCAAACAACCTGTAGAAACGCCTACGTTACATCATGTAAGATGCCTGATGAAACTACTCCCTTACAGAAGTGACAAATCGGTGATCCATAACCAAAATGGTCCACAAGCCCAAAGTTCTTCTATTTTTGTTCGATAAGGAAAACTACAATCAGATCTACAAACATAAAAGGATAGTGAAGAGCGCCAGCCTTGACTGTGATACAGTCACAATTAATCACTATTAATATTTAAATGTAAGTTGTAAAATGATTTAAAAAACTCCAACAGGTTTATTGCAGTGAAATATTAGTATATTTTGTGTATAATACAACAATTAATTGAATAGGAACCCCCTTCAGGTGTGGGATGCAACTAGGGTCGGATGTGAAAATTATATTTCAGTAAAACTGATCAATTACTCAGTTCCATTTGATTCTGGTTAACTATCCATATGTTATAAAACAATTTGCTCTAGTTAGCCATTTGGATAAGTATTTACCAGTTATTTTAAGTGAAAATAGGTATTTAAGACTGGAAGCAATGCAGCGGATTTACCATCCTTTTTAAAATTTACAGCTTTCCTTTCAACATAATCAACAGTAGGATAGGTCATATGGGAATAGTGGGGCAGCTTAGCATGATAATTTTGTATTTTCTGGCACAAGCAAGAAAGTAGTTCTATCCAAAGTTATTCCAGAAACATTGGTTTATAGCTGTCAGGAATTTTCAGTATGTTGCCTACTAAACCTGGTGTTCAAAATGATGCCAGCAACTGCTATTTTTAGATCAATTTTTGTATCACTTATCTATACAAAAATATGATATTAAGGACATAGAAAATTATTTACCATATACACAAACAAATCATTGAAATTTCAAGATAGTCACAATGACTGGCATGACACTTGTAATTTCTGTAAAGCTGCACATGTATATATCGATGATCCCTCTTTCAAATTATGCATTTTCTTGATTCAGACTTCAGATTTGGAAGTTTATACTTGAGCAGATGCCTACTTTTAATTCAATAATAGAGATCATGCAGTAATAGCAATCAATCCTCCTGCATATTGACAGACTGGTAACCCCAGTCCATATTAGCCCTTAGAAAGCAACAGCAATGCGTGAGGAGACTTGTATAAAGTGGAAAATAACTTATGAGAACGAAGAATTTAATAGCTGTTTTTGGCAGTTTGATACTGAGTTTAATGGGCCATATACTGAAAATTCATTATAGCACTAATCAATGATTCTGGAATATCTCTGGACAGAAATTTGGTGGATGTCACAAAATGCAAAACTGTCATGCTACGCAGCCCAACTATTCCAATAAGACCTGTCCTGCAGCGAGAGAAAATGTCAAATCCACTGCATTCCTGCGTTCTTAAACAGCTATTTCTTCCAGCTCACTTATGCCAAAGTTTACTAGGGTACATTTTTGTCATAAGTTGGTTATAAATCTAAAGAATGAATTTTACTGGCCTTCTGGAAGTCTTCAGAGAGCATAAATTGCCTTCATGATGTTTTCTCTGGTTCCACTGAGATGGATGGATGGACGTATGATATTTAGTGCAAAAGCCCAGGCACTGGGACCAAGAAGGCCATTCAGCGCCGTAATGGAGAGAAAATAAATTTAAGGTAAATGAATTTATGAATTAATGAAGGCAATGATTAATAAATAAAGTGAAGTGATGTGATACTGTGCCCCTTACTGGTTGTTACCTTTATTATTACTGATTGTTTTGCTGTTATTTTCTATATTATACCAACCTACAGAGCCCCTCTGTTAAGGCATAACTAATCAGTGCTTGGCTGTAATCAATATGGTGGTAATAAAGCATTGCCATAGTGCCCGTGAGAGGCGCTGCCATCTTAGACAAGTAGTGTAGTATCTAAGTCCCTACACTGTTACCCACCAGGTGCGATTTGCTTGACAATCTTATTTTATATTTTTATTTATTATCAAACCTGTTTCATACGACGAAAAAAGGTAAAACCCCCATACCCCCATCTTATCTAATATATTAGCATATTCTATAATTATTATAACAAATTTCATCCTTTATACTTAATGTTTTAAATTGTCTGAATTGAAGTCACTCCTAGGGATTTACAAGAGATTACAGATCACAAATTGCTGTTAAAATTTGACGTAACATTTACACTGAATATGTCACTCTTTTGGCTTGCAAAGGGACAGAGAGAAGGTTAGAGAGCTTATATCAGGAATCAATAAGCGCACATTAACTTTAGAAGGTTATAACGTGTTTGGAATTCTGGATATATGCGAAAACAGGAAATGCATTTTAATAGAGTGATATTTTTGCGTTCCTTATTTGACATTATGATGACCTTTTTTATACACAATATGAGTATCGGTTTGTGGAAAAAATTTAGTTTTACGATTAAATATGGACGTCCATATGATGCGATGATTTAATATTATTCTTTGTTTAACAAAGCGACACCAAAAACACATCAGGGGCATGAAAAATTCAACCAAAACACATCAGGGGCATGAAAAATTCAACACTGTCACGTTCAACCGTTCTTGCCTGCCTATATTAAATATGATTTCATTATTGTTTTGTATTTAAATATATATTAAGGTTGTTATCAACTGCCGTTCGCAGTTCCAGGAATTCAAACTATGCTGATTATGATTAGTATTATATTACATTTATTTCGTCGAACAGTACATTCTGAGGTACGGGCCTTTGATGAGATAAAAACAAAAGGGGGAGTGGCTTTGCCTGTAATTTTGTTTTACCAATTAACTTCACTGGGTTTAGCACGGCCCCGGTAACATTACTGATTAACATTATTATTATTATTATTATTATTATTATTATTATTATTATTATTATTATTAAAGTAGTTAACCAGACCACTGAGCCGACTTTCAGCTCTCATAGGGCTGGCCCGAAGGATTTGATTAAAATACTAGGTCCAGGCCTGAAGTCAAGCGCTAGGACCCAATAGATCATCCGATACAAAGATGAATGAATTAAAATGGAATTAAATTACTGATTAAATGCATCGGCATCACAATTGCATAATATTGTAGTAATGATGTAATTATAGACAGGACCAAAAGAATTCCTTGCACAAATTTTACTTGATATTTGACAAGAATACCATCGCCTGGTGGATTCAAGGAGAAACCGGTCTCAAAATCCGAAGAACAGAATACTTTCTGGACCATGCCTGCACCTGCCAGATGGTGGTCATCGCACCTGTCTGCTATTAAGTGGTTTATGTAGAGAAATTAAGACATCTGCTATCATGAGAGGGTCTAATCTTGGCTCATAATGAACTATTTCTGTCCCTAATCTACATTATCATGCTTCAGGTCTTTGGCTGTCTCTCTCTGTACAGTGTTGGAGGATAACATCTCAGTTTTTATGGAACAGTTGACATCTGAAGTTTTGGGACATGTAAACTTACTTACAATGTTTACCATCTATATTTATTCCAATTCCCTGTTGATTGGCGGTCTTCATCATTAACAGCGCTATGGGTATTCAAAATTTCCCCCTTTTATTATGGATGAGTTTTTCAGTTATACAAACTTAATACCCATTACTGACTGGACTAGTTCTACAAGACAGATTTCCGACTCCGTAGTGAGTGATTACTCGGTTCCACTGAACATTTCTAATTACAAAGTGTATCTCCTGACACTGGTGAGCCTACAGTATAACGAAGCTAGGCTCTGGCTTTTCTTTTTTTGGGCAAATACACAAAGGAAGGGGTGAATTTTAACACATCCTGATCAAGAAACCTAGCCATAACGTCCAAAGAAAACACTATGAGGTACTGACGCTCCATATTATTCATAAATCCGAATGATAAATGGATGGATGAACTATAAAATTTAGGCTTAAAACCAGCCCTAATGATGAAAATATACCTTTAAAATACATGGCACAGGCGGTAATTTTGTTAGACCTAAGAGACTCCTTGACTACAACTATAAACAAGTAGCAAACAGGGTGGCCAAAGATCCAATTGCTGTTTACCTTTTAGACACAAGAGCTCCTTTTTTATGCTACAAAAAAGGTCCGTTCTACAGTACCAGTGCAAGATAAGAAAATATCTTTGAACTCTACGGGATCATTTAAGAGTGCAGGATTTGATCTATACTTAATGTCTAAAACCATGGTGATGGTTCCAGCAACAAGGACATTCATAAATAAGCTCTCTGTATCCATCAGAGCGCTTTCACGTTTTGTAGTCGTCCTCAGGGGGTCAATGAACTTACGAGTTCATCATGAGGATTAACTTTTAAGGACATACTTTACCATTATCTAATTTATCTTGTACCTCAGCGTTAAAGTAAGTGGTTGACAGCATCAGAAATATAACAAACCTCGAGAAATTATTAGGTTTATGGGTCTCAACAGTTCTATATCAACAGTCAGGTTCATAAGCCTTAACTACTGCCGCGAAGGGAAAGTAACATTGCATCTACAAACCTATTAAATTTTTTTTACACAACTGGCCAATTTTTGTTCTCAGGAATTTCCCACCACTAACTTCCCAGTCTCACACATTCCACTCACCTTACCTTTCAACCAGTAAGATAATACCCTTAAAATAATACTTCATCTGGTCACATATCACATTAATTACTAACCTTTAAAATCCTTGCAGCAAATACCAATTGGAAATGCTCCAGCATGCTAGCAAAACAGCTTCCTGAGTCCAATAGAACTTTCCGATCTATCGAAAGTTAAGAACATTTTTCTATGGTCAGTGCCAACTCTAGTTGGGAAACCTTACTTGAAAATTGAAAACGTTGACAATATCAAAAATAACGCTCAAATTCTTTAAATTTGTTACACCCAAAAAATGCAATATACACATGTATATATATATATATATATATATATATATATATATATATATATATATATAATATATATATATATATATATATATAAAACAGTATTGCAGTTTTTGCAGCAGTTACAGGGTATGGGAATGCAAACCTAATGCCCTGGCCATTTGGTGACCTTCATATCATGCAAGGTGGCCAGAATACAATTACTACCCCGGCATTCCACTGGAATGAGGAAGACGGATACCACTGGTCGCATGTGAAGAGGTTTATCAGCCACTTACGGGGATTTTCTTCCACCAAGGCATCTCTGCTATGGGGTACGTTTTAAACCGTTTTCACTTCCCAAGGAAGCATAAAAGAGGCTGGACATGTTACTACCATTGGAGTAATAATCCACAGTAAGACTGATCTGACATACGTTGCAGCTGCTGCCCTCCAGAAACCCTGACATTTAGGCAGTATTTCCTCCCACAGTGAGTCCACAACTCTGTAGTAAGCAAGAAGCCTACTCTCTCCCTTGGGACATGCTACAATCGCATCCCAAGCATTGGCATTTCCTAGGGCAGCAGTGACGAAGTTGAACTTCTTACTAAACATTAAATCAGTAATTTCAACTGACTGACCTAAATAAATATAAATATACATGCATACATGCATACATACATACATACATATAAATATATATATATATATATATATATATATATATATATATATATATATATATATATATATATATATATATCGTTGAGTTTACCTGAATCCATAAATGCATATATATATATATATATATATATATATATATATATATATATATATATATATATATATATATATATAATACATTTAAGGATTCAGGTTAACCAACAATAGTAACCACACCAAGACATACTGACTACCCAAACAAAACCATTCATACTTGGTCTCCCTTATAACTATGTAACAACTTTCAGTTACCTTTTCGAGAAAAAATGAAGCTACTGATTATTAGTAAAAACAAAAGTAAGACAAATAAACAATAATAAAATACATAAAAGAAACGAAGAATTACGAAAGAAGCAAAAACACTGAAGCTATATTTCTAAGAAGTACGACAGCGAATATATAAAACAGAATATGCAGAGTTGTAATACCCGGAAAATCTGACACCAACAGATGCTTTATAACCTTTGGGGAAAAAACCAAGAGTGGGTGTGTAAGAGAGATGTTTACGAGTGTGGGCTTTCAGCGACTGATGCCCCATGTGTCTTTCCTTGGTACAGCCTATGGCTGCCCACGCGTCCTGCAGGGTTGCCCACAAACACCTTTGCCCTTACCTGGTTCATGTACGTTGTGGAAGAGACAGACCAAAGGACTGTCGTTCTTTCAAGTGCATGGCTTCAAGATGATATTTCAAGTAAAAATTATGGCATATGAATGATTAGTACGTCATCTGGAATATGAATGCATAAAAGACGGGTAACATCCGCTAGATGTTTTGACGGATTACACGTGGCTGTATTTCAGTCTTTCTATTCGTTATTATACTCAACTTTCGTTTACATTTTCATGTCATCAGTATAACCCATACTTGCATTTTTACCAGCCTTTCTTTTACTACATTAATCACTATTTAGCCATGTGAAATTTCAATAATTCGCACTCCGGCTTATTTAATTCATATCCATTATATATATATATATATATATATATATATATATATATATATATATATATATATATATATATATATATATATATATATATATATATATAGTGTGTCAGCTCAAGTGACCTTTATTGGACTGAACTGCTTACATTATACACTTTCAATGCTACAAATTTACTTTCCGATTATGTTTTTTTAACATTGACAAGGCAACAAATTGCTCCCAGAAATAAATGTGACGTTTAGCAAAATCAACGGTTTAGTTCATGGTCATACAGTTTTTTAATCATATCTATTTATTTTCATAAAGTTTTTGGCCTCGTAAAAAAAAATAGCAATGTACAGATAGGCTTGCATAGGTTTTTAGTAAACAAAAGGACTTTTACTTATTGCTAATATTAAACAACTTAATCAAGCTTTTGTCTCAAGATATCGGCTGCTTTCTCTCTTGTCAGTGAGACGTTCCAAATACTAACGGTTTTCTTTCGCCCAAAATGATGGTGATAATTACAGGCGCTACTAATATTGAAGAGGCTTCTTTTCGAATAAAACGACGGTGATCATTACGGGTGCTACTAATTCTGAAGAGGCCTCCCAAAAGAAACGCGTCGCCCTAAAATGGGTCTGTAACCCTTCTCAGAGATTTTTTTTATACTGGACTTGACCACAATGGTTTTACTTTGGCTGATATTAAAAAATGATGGAAATGAGAGGAAAACTACCACAACTTAAAACACTGAAAAAGTATGCTTGTGAGGAAAAGATGGTTTGAGGCTGCAATCCAAACAAAGTGGGCACTTGCCAAGAGTTTTGCAAAATATTGGTCGACCTTTCGGTCATCACAGTCTCAATTAATTTAGCTTTAAATTTGGCCATCACCTTACGGTCATGCCATAAAACAGGGAGCGAAAAGCTGAAGATACATTTTTCTGTTTCTGAAGAAATGAGGAAATATACAATGAATATACTTTTGGGAAATTATACACATACACACACACACACACACACACACACACACATATATGTATATATATATATATATATATATATATATATATATATATATATATATATATATATATATATATATATATATATATATATATATATATATATATATTCACCATAAACAGATCATGGAAAAGAGAAGTGAAATTATTGAAAAGACCCGGCAATAACAAGTCATTCGACGATCGTTCCCGAAATTCACAGACGTCAGCGAGCCTCTACATCAAAGCCTTAACGACCCAACGACTCTTTCGCCGACTGTGTAACAACCCAGCGAACAAGAGAGTGTCTCGAAGACCAACTCCGCCACAGGGAACGATTGACGATGCTGTAGCGAGGTGTCGGTACCCGGCAGGAGGTATGAACTGCTAAAAGCGCTTCAAATAACTCGCTAAAGGTCGTTCTTCACTCCTCCCGAGTACCCTGCGTCCTCTCCTGTCTACCCTCTCGTCATCCCCGGGTATCCTAGAGATGCCCTGACCTCTCCGCAAATCGATGGAGGCCGATAAAATTCATGTATCCAACCTCCTCGCTCAATATTTGTGATGTGGTATGAGCAAGCGGGGGTCGTACGTTGGCAGTATGGTAATGCGAAGGGTTGTTACACAACTTTGCCGCTAGGGGGCCAACACGACCGCTCACCGGCTGCAAGGCTTTATATTATGTTCCATCGATAAATGGTTATACATTTATGCATACATATTCGCTAACTTGTGGAGAGAGAGAGAGAGAGAGAGAGAGAGAGAGAGAGAGAGAGAGAGAGAATCTTAGCGTACTTGATAAAAATTGTCTGAAACCTTCACCGATTATCTGAAGTCATTTATTGCTCTCGTAATGTACAGAAGCTTGACAAGAATAATTACAAAACAATGATTTTCAAGAGGCCTTTGATGAAGGGTGCTTTCATTTGCACTTTACTGACAATAATAACTGCACTGCCGAAATCAATCTAATTAACAGACAATTATGGACTGTCAATGTGAGGGCACTTTATTTGCATATCAGGTACCTGCAGTTACTCAAGACAATTAATTAAGCCCTCTTCAGCAATTAAGAAGTAATGAGAAACACCCCTGAAAATGTAATCTAACAAAACCGGCTATTCAAAAACTTAATTAAACTTTCGTAAGCCATTATCCCCGCATGACTTGTAATACATTTCCATTTCCTTACAGTATCTACTGCAGTTAACTTTCTCAAATGAAAGTGATCCTCTGAGAGAGAGAGAGAGAGAGAGAGAGAGAGAGAGAGAGAGAGAGAGAGAGAGAGAGAGAGATGGATGGGCAGTGACAAATGTTTTTTTTTTTTTATGGAGCCATTCCCTTACAGGGAAATACGTAATACTACAGTCACTGCCTTATTCTTATTTCAACTGCACATCGTGAATGAACCACATGTGCAAATTATTATT
Organism: Macrobrachium rosenbergii; assembly: GCF_040412425.1. Lineage (NCBI taxonomy): Eukaryota > Metazoa > Arthropoda > Malacostraca > Decapoda > Palaemonidae > Macrobrachium > Macrobrachium rosenbergii. Next base: position 12,049,784 of record NC_089767.1, read on the forward strand.
ATTATTATTATTATTATTATTATTATTATTATTATTATTATTATTATTATTAAAGTAGTTTAACCAGACCACTCAGCTGACTTTCAGCTCTCAGAGGGCTGGCCCGAAGGATTAGATTAAAACACTAGGTCCAGGCCTGAGGCCAAGCGCTAGGACCCAATAGATAAAAAAAATTTTAAATCGTCAATTACAGAAGTTCAGGCGTTCATTTACAGCACACTGAACTATACTACACAAGCTCATCCGTTCACCAATGTTTTCCCTACGATCTCCTGATTCCTCTATTTCGAAAACCTAATTCATTACATCATTCCAGCACATCCTCTTCTCCCCTCTTCTAAAAATTTTGAAGTATGCACTCTTTGGCTCAATAGTTTTCAATTCTTTCTACATGAACGGACCATTTCAAAACACCCTGGTCCATCCTTCCACCTACATAAACTTTTTACTACTGCTGTTGCATAGAATGAGTCTCAAAAACATTGGGACCGAATTCTTAGCATATTGCTCTGAAAACATCAACTAGCAACTGAGGAACTTTCTTCGTTTTGAACATTTACTACGGAACATGCGACGAATTCTACGCCTAAGTACAACTATATGAATCAAAATTGTCAAATATTATATAATTTCTGGCAAAATGTTAAAAAAGCTCTCATCACATATAGAGATTTCTCTTCTGCAACAATTCTACATGTTCCAAAGAGTTTCGTTCAGCATCAGAGATGTTCATTGTGGAAGACTGCCTACAGTTATGATTTGTTTTTATGTCAACTGAATAAGATGTCTACAGGCAAAATAACTTTTTTAGCTAATGTAATCACCATTTTCTGGATAAATATATTATTTCTGATTACGGTTTTTACGTTATAAAAAACTGTTCAATGGGCAGGGTAATCAAAGCTACAATTATCGTTTCACTAATTGACATTTCAGGTAACGCTCACTTAACTATAAAATACTTTATATATATATATATATATATATATATATATATATATATATATATATATATATACGGAGAGAGAGAGAGAGAGAGAGAGAGAGAGAGAGAGAGAGAGAGAGAGAGAGAGCCAACAATAATAACTGTGTACCAAAACTAGGCTAAGTAAAAAAAAAAAAAAAGTATCGCAAATCCAAATCAAGGTCAATAGGACTCGATCTTTCCCGCTAGTCCGGGAGTCATTGAAGCAGAAAGATTTAATCCTACGTCCACCCAGTCAACGGTTCCAAGGGGATGACAGGAAAAGAACCCCGGAGCTCATTTACCTGACGGTGGATAATCAAAAGGGTTTTCACCTTCAGAAGGGTCATATCGGGGAAATCCTTACCTGAGTCACACTCTCCGAGTAAGTCTTATTTGTTTTCTTTGTGCTGTTTGTTTGCTCTGGTGTACTAACAGTTAATCTCTCTCACTCTCTCTCTTGTACATACATGCATGTATAAGGAAACACACATGCACATTATATTATATATTATATATATATATATATATATATATATATATATATATATATATATATATTATATATATATATATATATATATATATATATATATATATATATATATATATATATATATATATATATATATATATATATATCTTAGAAGACGGAGCTGCAGCTCTAGGTACATCTCACCAGGGGAAGCATAGGAAAGGCGTCGTACTCAGGTACATTTATTTTGCCAACGTTTCACGATTCATAATCGCATCCTCAAGGCTATAATAAAGATACAAACGAACTTAAAACCAAGCACTGCATAATCCATTAAAATTACGCAATTTTTAATCAAATTTAATGAACACCAGCATGTAGAAAGCTTGAAAATAATTTATGAACATCTTAAAACAGGAAATTATACTAAACATTAAAAATATGTACAAAATATCTATAAGATTCTAAAAACAGTAAAAATATTTAAAACATTTAAAACACTAAAAATTTATGGCTATTCTGTACCTTATCCTCGCAAAGGACGGGCAGTGACTGAAAGAGTTTCGTAAAAACAAACAACGCACCTTAGGCAATAAACAACTGTACAGAGGAGATTGCATATTTAAAGACGGAACTATCTTTTTTATCATAATGGACTCCAAGATTGTTAGGTCGTTTTCATTATGTACTTGACCTATAATTGCAAAGTCCTTATCTTCAATGTATGCTTTGCATGACCTAGAATGGTTCCTAATATTTGACTGATCGGGATTTGATAATCTACTGCCCGTTCTAAAACTTACGCCCTGTGGGAATCTATTCTCACCTTGAGTAGCCTCTTCGTACAACCCACATAAGTCCCGTGATCACATCTCGGGCACGTATATTTATAAATAACATTAGATTTTAGAAGAGGACTAAGGCGGTCTTTCATTCTGAACAGGGATCCGATCGTTAATGGATTTTTTGGAACTATTTTAAGGTTTAGGGCCGGGAATTCTTTTTGATTATTGTCAGAAACTTTTTCCTGAAAAGGCCATCATGTAAAAAGGGAAGCTGGCAAACATTTTCAATTTTGGTGCTGTCGAAACTGATGGTACCTCCATGAACCTAGCATTTAGCATTTTCCTTAGCATTTTAAACAATAGTTTGTCTGGAAAGCAGTTATTTTTAAGATACTGGGAAAGAAAGTTAATTTCCTCATTAAAAGTAAACCAATTAGAGGTATGAGAGAAGGCCCTGTGGAGGAGAGTTGAGATAGTGTTGAGTTTAAAACTATAAAAACAAGAACTATAAAAATTGATACCTAACCCAGTAAAAGTCTTTTTTCTAAAAACCCCAGTGTAGAAGCCTTGTTCATTCCTGGACACTAAAACATCTAGAAAGGGAAGCTTGTTATTTTCTTCTTCATCAAGTGTAAATCTGATATTAGGGTGTAAGGTATTGACAAATTCTGAGAACTGTTCTGCATTAAACTTGTTTCGGAATAAGGCGAAAGTGTCATCTTTCGCCTTATTCCGAATAGCCATAAATTTTTTAGTGTTTTAAATGTTTTAAATATTTTTTACTGTTTTTAGAATCTTATAGATATTTTGTACATATTTTTAATGTTTAGTATAATTTCCTGTTTTAAGATGTTCATAAATTATTTTCAAGCTTTCTACATGCTGGTGTTCATTAAATTTGATTAAATATTGCGTAATTTTAATGGATTATGCAGTGCTTGGTTTTAAGTTCGTTTGTATCTTTATTATAGCCTTGAGGATGCGATTATGAATCGTGAAACGTTGGCAAAATAAATGTACCTGAGTACGACGCCTTTCCCTATGCTTCCTGGTGAGATATATATATATATATATATATATATATATATATATATATATATATATATATATATATATATATATAATCAGAAAGCTACAAACGTCCTTTAATATCCAATTCACTCTACCTCGGAAATAATATATTTTCATATATGTTACCGAAGGGGAATTTTAGTTGATAATAAGTCCACCGTCCCGTGATCGAAATCCAGCGACGGACTTTTCATATATGTTACCGAAGGGATTTTTTGTTGATAATAAGTCACCGTCCCGTGGGATCGAACCAGCGACGGACGCTGGTTCGATCCTCACGGGGACGGTGGACTTATTATCAACTTAAAATTCCCTTCGGTAACATATATATGAAAATATATTATTTCCGAGGTAGAGTGAATTGGATATTAGACGTATATATGAATCACGGTGAATAAATAGTCACTGTAGTCCTATTCCTCGTCCGTCGCTGGTTCGATCCACGGGACAGTGGACTTATTATCAACTTAAAATTCCCCTTCGGTAACATATATATGAAAATATATTACTTCGAGGTAGAGTGAATTGGATATTAAAGGACGTTTGTAGCTTTCTGATTGTATATGAATCACGGTGATGTGATAAATAGTCATAATATGGCTACGCGTCGACAAACGCACTACACGGTCAACATGGCAGAGGTGGGTGGATATCGTCTCCAAACGCAAAACACCTGAGTTCGACGGGTGGGTTGATGGAGATGGTATTCACTTATACCTCTCTTGTGGCCGACTGGTTAGTGTGTCACTGTAGTCCTGATTCCTCGTCCGTCGCTGGTTCGATCCCACGGACGGTGGACTTATTATCAACTTAAAATTTCGGTAACATATATGAAAATATATTACTTCCGATAGAGTGAATTGGATATTAAAGGACGTTTATAGCTTTCTGATTGTATATGAATCACGGTGATGTGATAAATAGTCATAATGGACTATTCGTATACAAACGCACTACACGCAATCAACATGGCAGAGGTGGGTGGATATCGATAACGCAAAACACCTGAGTTCGACCGGTGGGTTGATGGGAGATGGTATCGAACCACTGACGTGTGACACTGCTGATTCCTCGTCCGTCGATCCCACGGGACGGTGGACTTATTATCAACTTAAAATTCCCTTCGGTAACATATATGAAAAATATATTACTTGAGGTAGAGTGAATTGATATTAAAGGACGTTTGTAGCTTTCTGATTGTATATGAATCACGGTGATGTGATAAATAGTCATAATATGTTACGCGATACACGGTCAACATGGCAGAGGTGGGTGGATATCGTCTCCAAACGCAAAAACACCTGAGTTCGTGGGTTGATGGGAGATGGTATTCACTTATACCTCTCTTGTGGCCGACTGGTTAGTGTGTCACTGTAGTCCTGATTCCTCGTCCGTCGCTGGTTCGATCACGGTGGACTTATTATCAACTTAAAATTCCTTCGGTAACATATATGAAAATATATTACTTCCAGGTAAGTGAATTGGATATTAAAGGACGTTTGTAGCTTTCTGATTGTATATGAATCACGGTGATGTGATAAATAGTCATATATATATATATATATATATATATATATATATATATATATATATATATATATATATATAAATATATATAAAATGAATCATCTATTTAAACTGACAAGAGGTTACCAAAAAAGAAAAAACAGTCTGAGCCACGTTGATTTTTTCACTGCTGAGAGAGGGATGAACTCTATAAACAGGACACTTCCACAATATCCGCTGCTTTACTGACCTATGATGAAGGCTCTTATCATTTCGACCTACACACTATGCCATTCACATATACCTTGCATGCACACTTACGCTTCCTGGTTATTAAGGCTCTTCCATTTTAAAACATCTTATTTTCCAAAAAGCACTTTCTTCATTTCTCTTTCATTTCACCTCTCATGATTTCCGAACAGTACATGCTTTACCACATACACCCCATATGATCAAATCGCCTCTTAACACTGATCTACCTTTCCAAGTCAACAAAATCCAAACATAATGTAGTGGCCGCAATAATCTATTGATTCCCCTGTTACTTAACAGTTTTGGATATGCTCTCCAATGAGTCTTAAAAACCTGAAAGATAGAATAAAGAAATTCTCCTTGCCAGGTGGGGTTCAAGCCAACACTGAAAATTTTAGGAATTCTCACGATATTTTTCTTATTTTCCTTTTTATTTCTCACAGCCTTTGCTTTTCGTAGTGATATTAGAATAGTTTCACATTTTCTTTATAGAACGCATGCGTTTCTAGGTTGTGTAGTTATTCTAAGCATAGTTAATTTCCATAAATTTGTTAGAACAGAACTCCTTTCAGGGTCCGAAAGGATTAAAATTTATTTTAGTTTTTATAAGAAAGTTGCCTATAGGAACAACAAAGGCAGTCTGGGACAGAACAGCAACTCGCCATGACTAAGTTGCTTCACCGTAGCCTAACCTAACTTCAGTTGTTTGTTAGGAAACCTAAGGAGGACCTGACTCAGGTTTCGTGTTTCTTTGCATATTTCAGATCTTGGGCCCCTTGCAAGTCAAATTTTCACCATATCAGTTAAATGAGCCATTGGATGCCAGCAGTGTCATTATTAATCAAACGCTAAAAAGTCTTTGCTTCCAAGACCTCACAAAATGCTGACAAAATGCCATTACATTTAACCCCAATAAATATGAGGGTAATTCATAGTCACTATGACGATTTGTAATATTTACACCCCTATACACCATGACTACCTTTCTGCATTAAAGCTTAACGTAAAATACCGAAGTTAGTTGGAAATTTTTGGGACTTTGTCTCCGGAATTTAGACGTGATGGTTCCAGGATACTTATAGTATTAGTAATAAAGGTTGATCGTGCTGGCTACAATCGACTAATAGCCAGGACCTAAATTACTGCCCAAGGCAACACACACTGACAATAATGAGAAGTTAAGAGGGCATTGTGGCTATTACACACACATATGTATATTATATACATATAAAGGAGGGCATTGTGGCTATTATATATATATATATATATATATATATATATATATATATATATATATATATATATACTGTATTTATATATACACATACATACATATATATGTGTGTATGTATGTATGTATGTGTATATATAAATACAGTATATATATATATATATATATATATATATATATATATATATATATATATATATATATATAAATATATATATATAAAGCAAAAATAACGTAATATGGGGTTTAGTTAAAAATTGCATCACGTAACTACAAGAGTCTTAAATATAGGCTTAACCGTTTCGTCATAGAATTACAAAATAAAAGTTCAGTCGTTTTGGGGAGTATTGCCATGTGCAGTTGAATTTTAATACCAAATAACTGTAACAGTTCCGAGCATGTTACCGTACTAAGTTATGGGATGAGCAAAATCCTTCATCAACGTTAATGACTGCATTTAAACTGATATGTCTCCATCTTTCACTCGACAAAAATCTTGGGTGTTAATGGCTGTTGTTTACAAACACGTTTTTATATCTTCACATTTGCTCAAGCGACGTGGTTCCAGTGATACAGGAATCTTCAACCTTAATGTTAATTGCCAGATTTTCTAAGGACGTTCAGTACCCTTGCTCAGTAGGAGAGACAAAAATAGATTCACAACTCTTTGTTTACAAAACAATTTGAACTGATTATACTGAAAGTATATATCCTTATAGCTGTATAGAAATAAAAAATCATGCTATCCACAAGGCTGTATTTGGTATCTTGTCTGTGTACAGGCGGCATCCTCTTGCCCTGGACCCTCACATTCTTGTTTGGGTCGTATACTTGAATAAATCCATCATCTTTAGGATAAAGTAGTCTTGATTCTCTCTTGCTATCTTTACAAAAAAAAGTAAAAGAAGCTAAAAAACAGCAGTTTTAATGCGATCCTAAAAATGTTTTGCCTCTCTTATCGTAAATGCTAGTACGTGTTTATCTGAAAGCACAAGCAGGCAGTGACCTATAACCTCAGGCAGGCGCCTGGGTGCAATGTGTGGCATTAAATCCTTGTGTAAGATCTGTTTCGGTGGATTTATAAATCTATTCTTATCCTGTCAGTCTCCTTAGGCGTTTTATTTGACTGTTTGTGTGTTTGCTTCTTATTTCCTACTGAGAACAATCTCCTTTTCTCTACCTCTATCTTTCTTATACACACACACACACACACACACACATATATATATATATATATATATATATATATATATATATATATATATATATATATATATATATATATATATATATATATATATATATATATATATATATATATATTATATATATATATATATATATATATATATATATATATATATATATATATATATATATATATATAATCAGTAAGCTACAAACGTCCTTTAATATCAATTCGCTCTACCTCGAAATAATATATTTTCATATATGTTACTGAAGGGGAATTTTTAGTTGATAATAAGTTCGTCGTCCCGTGGGCTCGAACCAACGAAGGACAAGAATTCAGGACTACAGTGGACGCCTTAACCCACACGGCGACGAACTTATTATCAACTAAAAATTCCCCTTCGGTAACATATATGAAAATATATTACTTCCGAGGTAGAGCGAATTGATATTAAAGGACGTTTGTAGCTTACTGATTGTATATGAATCATGGTGATGTGATAAAGTCAGTATATATATATATATATATATATATATATATATATATATATATATATATATATATATATATATATATATATTGGATATTGGATATTAAAGGACGTTTGTAGCTTACTGATTGTATATGAATCACGGTGATGTGATAAAAAGTCATATATATATATATATATATATATATATATATATATATATATATATATATATATATATATTTTTTTTTTTTTTTTTCTCAGGGTTCACTTTTGCCTGTGGTGCATCTCTCTCTCTCTCTCTCTCTCTCTCTCTCTCTCTCTCTCTCTCTCTCAGGCTAACCTATATGTCGATGGCCACTGCTGTCGCGACACCAGATAACATAGACGAAATCGCTCTTGAACTTAGGTTTCGGTTCTCCATTTTAAACTGCTTCCGTATACGCAGTTTTTCCAATTCAGCCGCCTACTTACTAAAGCCGAAAACCAACAACCTTAAGAAAACTTCAGTCGCTTCCTTACAGAAGTGACCTCGAGCGCCCTCTTGGATGACCTCACAGACCTCTACGGCATATAAGGAAAACAGCCTCGGTAAAAAATAACATCGGAAGCTTTCCAAAGACAAGATTCCCCACCCTCTTTGTTTACATTTCAACCACCGCCATCGATAACGTCTCCGCAAAAGACAGAAAGGGGGCCCTACTCCGCTCTCCACAATGCACTGTATCAGCGAAAATCGGATGTTAGCTTCTCTGGTCGAGCTGGAGTGTTAACCGATTAAACAGTTCATCTCGTATTAAGGCAAAGATGGTTCTGTGACTTAGAATTTTGTTTTTTTTACTGCCAGTGGTGTGATATTTTTATTGTAAGACGATGGTCACTTTTTTTTAATTTCATAAATTCGTTTCTTTCTCATAATTCGTAGTCCAGGATGTAAGAGTTCGTCGTTGCCTTTTAACCTCATGTAGGGACATGCAGTACAGAGTAAATGAAATACCAATAAATTGCACTCTGTCGCTGGGGATAGTTTCTAACAGAAGGTCTAAAGTTCTCCGGGTTAATAAATTCTTATTTACAATAATTCTATGAGTATAACATAAGTTCGTACAGATGAGTTTTATGACTTCATTCTTCTACATCTTCATGAAATGAAAAAATTTTTTAGTGTATATTGTCGTTTTTAATCTTTAAAATGTAACTCATACAAAATCATTCACTTGTCCCAACACAACAAAGCATCAAAAGCAGATCAAACCAGCACCTCCCGTGCAGCCTTTCTTTTACGCTCAAGCCAAAGAGAGATCCCTGATAAGCGAGAGAAGGATGAGGAAGAAAGAAGTTTAAGATAAACAACAAGAAAACAATGATCGTAAATGGACAAAGGTTAAGTCTGTCAGCGAAGAGCAACATGTGCGCTCACGCACACACACAACCTTCTCTGAAAATAGCAGGAAGGTGACCATAAATTATCATAAAAATTATTAAATTTTTTTTAATAAATTATGAATCATGTCTATGGTTTTAAACGCAGATTGATGTTGCATAAATAGATCCATCTATATAATGAAAAGATTTTCGTTAAATCTGTTCCTTTTCATGAAACGGAAAACAGAGAAACACGACGTTTCGTAACTTTTTACAGCTCAAAAAGTTGTAATCGATTCATCTTAGATTCGTCAAAAGCACACTTAAACCCTAATCCATTAACCGAAGTTATGTTAGACTACCAGTTATGTGCTGTCACTGCGTCCTCAGTACAGTCCTGTCACTTTAGCTGCTGACAGCACCGTAGTGATGACCTTTATGCAGGGTGCCGTTATTCTTATTATTTATATAATTTTTTATTTTTTAAGTTTTCTGTCACTGTACAAGACTTTCAGATTTCTAACGTGATTAATTCGCGAATCAATAAATGAAAGGGTTCTTTTTCGTGACAAAATTCAGAGCAAACAGTATCATTACGGTACAGTTACTGACCAGCGCCAGAGATCTCAGAAACACACCACAGCCGCAGATGACTTTAACATCTCAACCTTAAAGGCAAAAACGACAAAAAAATATCTGTGCTGTTAACATAATCCATCAAATGAACGACAATAAAATAAGTGAAATATCAATTAAGTGACCAATCACAAGAACAATATTTCTTGGTCATGGACCAAAAGGGGTTCTGAATTGCAGCCTCCATGTTTTAGGACCTGTTGTCAGGCGAGATGGGAGAATTCCAAGCTCAAGTTCGTTACCAGTAAAAGAAGTGATAAAAAAGTCGACCTGCAAGAAATCCAAGTAAGCGACACAAGGACTCTTCAAAGATGGCTATCGATTTCTGTTGACTTTCCGCGGCAATGGAAGTGGTGACAGCCAAGGACTTGGTGCCTTGTTCTTTATTGGGTTTTGACGTAGATAAGACATCGGTTGGTCCAGCTACGTGGCCTACTCACTAATGTGAGATTCGAACTTAGGCTTCTACGAAATGACGACAAATAATTCATCTACTTTAGAAAATAGGTATTTGCTAATGTTAACTAATATATGACACTAAAGAGCGTACGTATTTCTCTGTAACTAGACACCATGGATTGGATGAGGTGTAAACGCAGGGCAGACCCATCTGAATTTTCCTCTTATATGAAGTGTAGTTGTCACTTCAGTTTTCACTCGTCTTTGTTCCTCCTTTTTTTTTTCAAATAGATAAAACTTTTTCAAATTTCTGCTGCACGCTTTGTCCTCTTTTCCTTTATATTCTGGGTTCATCTTCCCAATAATTTTGTTTTTGTTCTCGTTGCCTATGACAAAACCAAGAGATGTAATCTTTGCTTCAATAGAAGTAAGCATAAGGAGTTATTTTCCTCACCACACAACACTGCCTGTAGGTTTATTTCTATAATGTTATGCACTATCAAATGGTCTTATATTCTTAGTGAACTGCCCGCCGAGAGAAAAGAACGGCATTCTTACCGACGGCGCAATGAGGCTCCTTGACATGAATTTTGTAATTTGTAGTTCTCCTTAGGAAACAATACTTGAAGGGGCATCGAAATGTCAATGTGGTGAATTTTTTTCTGTTATCCTTCGTATCTTTTTATCTTCGGAAAATTCAAGATGAAAATACAACAACCATTAACCTTCTGGCATGTTCTTGCCCTTTCATGACCTCCAGAAGACTATGAAAATACTCAACTGAACACGTCAATCGGTGCCTTTTACTCTCTCTTAACAATTTTATGAACTGGCTTGTTTGTTTCTTTCTTTCTCAGTACGCACGTTCGCGAGTGTTCTCTGCATATGTAGGTGTGTGAGAGCGTGAGCGCTCTCTACCCGATAACTCAAACGGTCGGCCACTTGTTGAATGTCTTGGGAAGAACTGTGGTCGGGGGAATACTAGAGCCGGAATGGGGAAAAGGAAGATTATTTATGTAAGCGATCAGCCATGTTGACTCTACCTCTCCACGTGCCCTGCTCCGTGAAAAGACATGCCCAACGCACCTCTCCATTCCATGACTCCGCTCCCACATCCCTTAATACCCTCGATTTCTCGAGAGATTACAATTCATTCATATACGTTTGCTTTGTCGCTTACATTAGTTGAACTCAAGACAAATTTTCATACTCCATTTCTCTTCTGGCCCCCTTCCTCTTTTTTCCTGTGTCTGTCACTGCCAAACCCTTACGTTAATTTTTAAATCGTAAACAACTCATTGTGGAAAACTTACACAACATTAGTCATCTCACACACAAAACAGGTCATCAGCAGTACGTCAAACCCTCCTACATACATTTTGCAATTTACTTTCATCTTGCAAACACTCTCCAGCTTTCAGGATGCAATGGCCCTTCCTTTCCAGTGCTTGTTTCATCCCATCTCTCCATATATTTCTAGGTCTTCCTTTCTCCAGCCCCTCTCTCCTAGCACTGAATTCTAACTTCTTTCCACCATTCTATCGTCCCCAACTCTTTCTACATAACCAAACCATCCAAAAACTCTTATTCATCCTTACACTTATGCCAATCATTTTACCGCTAAATATTTCTCACCCTTTCAATCTCTTTACACCAAATATCCAATGGAAACAGCTCACCCCAATAACTTCAACATTTGTTCTTCCATTAACATCCAACAAACACACTTCAATCTGTACAGGAAAGCTGGTTCAACAATCTCTTTCTCCATCTCACTTTGGCTTCTGAGACAACTCGTATGTTCGCAATCTTCTGTACACACATTATACATACATACATACATACATACATACATACATATATATATATATATATATATATATATATATATATATATATAAACAAAATCCACGAAGGAAAGAGAAACAATGGAGTGTTGAAAGGCCTTTCGACTTATAGTCCTTTACTTATACTCATTCCAGAATGAAATGAGCTCTCCGGTGGGGCTGTTTGGGTCCTCCCCACTGTGTTTAATCTCCGCATATATGCCAAATCTATAACGACAACAGAGATAAAACCATTTCTCCCATTACAGATATCAAACATCATCTTTTTCGCTACGCAGAATTCTAAGTCAATTACATAGGTTCGCGGTTAATAAAGTTTTTTTATGCAATAACAAGAAACGGAATCAGATTTTCTATCAACAAGGCATCTTATTTTGGCGGTGTTGCCAATATTTTAGGCAGCTCCACGTGCGTTTAAATCCCCAGATAAGCAGCTTAAGACTCTCTTCATTGGGCACTTTCAGTGGTCACGGTATATTTGGAGGCGTTTCCCCTATCTACAGTTATTTTGATTTTCTAATATCATAGGTAAAGAATAAATTAGTAAGCAAGGAAATAAGAAATAAAGCATAACATAGAGTAAGTTGGACGACTGAGAAAATAAACAATCGTATGCAAACAGATAGTAATGATAAATGTACATCTACAAGCACTGATAAAGTAGTTAAGATTAAGGTGGCCTTGTGCCAACACGGGAGCTTAGAGAGAGCGTCAATTCATTATATAAACAGCTTACCCCTGCAGTTACTTAGATGTAACTACTGTATGATGTTTCTTGTCTAGACGAAAATGTTAAATATTTATAAATGGGCTATACACACAAAGGTAAATCTTTGCAAAAAAAATAAGAAAAATATGTTACTGTTCATAAGTAGTGGAGAAGAAATGGACTGAAGACAAATCCTAAGCGGGGCGGAATAGGAAGATTAAAATATCTGGAAATGAAAAACAACCCCTATAATCCTACAATTATAGCCTCAGGGTTTGTCTCAAAGATACTCAAAGGTCTGTCAAGTTGTTGTTTTGTAAAATTGGCAACGAGAGAGGTCTCTTCGTGCTTGGTAGAGTATAGGCTGCTAAGTAAAGGACTATAAATAGAAAGGCCTTGCAGCAGTCCTGTTTCTCTTTCCTTCGTGGATTTTCTCTTTATTTATATATTCATCACGTTCCGTATTTTCGTGATTCAGTTATACATATATATGTATATATAGACATATATGTCTATATATATATATATATATATATATATATATATATATATATATATATATATATATAAATTTTTATTACATCCCGTGATACCTATACACACAAACATTAAGCTACAAATGTCGTTAATGGCTAATTCGCTCTACCTCGGACATAATACCGAAGGGGGAATTATAATTGGTCAGGTAACGAACCGGTTATCAATTATAATTACTTTCGGTACTATTTCCGAGGTAGAGCAAATTGGATATTAAACATTTGCAGCTAACTGTTCGGGCATAAATAAATAAATAAATAAATATATATATATATATATATATATATATATATATATATATATATATATATATATATATATATATATATACACATATATATATATATATATATATATATATATATATATATATATATATATATATATATATATATACACATATACATATACATACTTTAAACGCTCTAGCCATCTCCTTAATTGCATATCATCACCGCAGCACAACACTTCGCCTGGTATTCTCTAATTTACATGAACCCTTTTACATTTTTTGCATCATACAGACCTTCTGTATCTTCTTTCACCCCTTAAAAAAATCATGACTATACTTTCTTTAATAGCTGTATCTTATAACTTACATCAATAATGATGTGCTTCATTTGCTCGATAACCTTTCAATAATGATGTGCTCCATTTGCTCGATAACCTTTCTCTCAGCACTTAATTCCCTACAGCACAACCACCTTTTTCTCCCAAGGGAAGATCATCAAGTTCACTATCAAGTTTTATTTCGCAGAATCCTACAGAAGAGAAGAAGGACTGTGTTTAGTCTAAACGAGAAGGCTAATTTCTCACTTCCAAGATATTTCATCCCCCCACGAGGTCAAAAGTCTTCAAGCCAGCACTTTTCTGGTGTATTAGTACCTTATGCCACTGAAACACTATATATACTGTATATACATACACACACATATATATACATATGTATATATATATATATATATATATATATATATATATATATATATATATATATATATATATTATAAATATATAAAAACTTTTTCAAGCTCAAAAGACCAACGGGGTGACCAGCCAAAGGCCTTATATAAAACAAACCCAAAGTAACAAGACGGAGTAAGATTGGAAATTAACCTTAAAGTAAGTTATAGCCCTACCTTTTAATATACAGAAGTTGCAAGTGTCTGGAAAAAATTATATAGGAAGAGAATTCCAAAGCTTAACACAAAGATGAATAATCACTAAACCATTCAAACCTTGGAATAGTCTTTCACAGAGTTAATGAATGCAAAGGTGACCTGACGGGTGTTATGAAGCCGCCTGATGGTAAAGGAACTTTCCCTCTGAGCTCACTGAAACAATCATCGAAGCAGCCATGCGATGCGACAGAAAGAAGAGAATCAGAATGTGGGTTAAGCGTTGGGTCAAAGACCTGCCATGGATTCGTCCTATCGTAGGGGGAAAAAGAAATGAAGTACTTAAATAAGAAACTGTACTATGGAAAGAGACGGATAAACCCTTAATACAGACATAAACATGAATTTACACCATTAAACAATACATCAATTTTTTTCAAACAGGAACATTTACCTGGAGTTTTTCTCGGAAAGAACTTACCTAGTATTGGGAATAGTTGTGTTAACGTTAATTTCACAGACAGCTGCAATAACTGGGAAAAGGTTGAAACAACCGAAATAAGAAATTAAATTAGGAACTATCATTTCTCTACATTTCCTTTCCTATTTCGGATTTCAGTGTAAAGCGATTTCCTGTTTCCCTACCACCCTCCAGGAAAAGATATCGAGAAGTTAAGAAGTGATTACATGGTCGTTGTATTTACGTGCTTCTAGTGAAAGTTTGACATAAAAATCACGTGTTAGTGTAATTATGATCATTATACACACACACACACACACACACACACACACACATATATATATATATATATATATATATATATATATATATATATATATATATATATATATATATATATAATATAATAATTTGTATATATACATAAATATACATACATACATACATACACACACACGTGTTTATGTGTGCATACATAATGCTAACCACAGTATACAAACATCACACACCAGTAACCAACGACGAACCAAACTTCAACGGACCGGGAACCTGCAAGACCTTTTATTGCAAAATCTTCCCGAACAAATCTTTTAGCGGGCCCATTTGTCCGTTGGGTCTCCATTGACCTTTGATCCCCCAGCATCGACTTCCGGTGGACAGGTAAACTACAGTCTCTAGAAAGTCTTGACAGCCGTTTGGAGAGAGGATGAGAGGGTGATGGAGCGAGAATGATTGTTGGGAATTTAGGGTGGCTCAAAATGAAAGATCGTTCATAGATTCCACGGAAGAGAAGAAACATGAGATAGAGATGGTAAAAAAAAAAAATAAATAAAATTGGAGATACACAGGAGGACAAGGAAAACTAATGAAGGAGATGACAAAGAAAAAATGTGACAATTAGAGGTAGATAGTTAAAGAAAGATAGGAATAATAGTAGAAAGCGTAGAAGGAATGACAGGTAAATGATCAATAGATATGGGTAAACGGCTAAGAACATGAGCAAGATGAGAAAGGGAAATGAAAGCAGACGCATAACTAACGGCGGGGAGGAAATGGCTCTAGAAGAGGGGTTATAAGAACAACAACGAAAATGAAAAAATATGGTCATGAAGGAGTTAAAGAAGGTACATGGGTAAACGGTGAAATTAAAGAAAAACATACCGAATAAAGGGGAAGACCTGACAAGAGAAGGAAAACTTGATAACGAGACTCAAGATAAAAAAACGTTCCTGAAAAATGTACGATATTGTACAAGAGGAAGTCATCGAGCTGAAAGAGGAAAACAGCTAACTGATAAGGAACGAGGAAGAGCCCCATGCAGGAAATCTACTGCAGAAAAAATAAACTGATTTTAGGAGCAAAAAGGCAATAGGTAAATCTTTCATGAGAAATGCAGAGACCTACCTAGGAGCGGTAGAAATAAAACGGAAGAAATTGTTTTCACCTAGACAGTCTTTGCGAAGTAACATTAGGAGTACGAAAAGCAACATGCATTATCAACACAAACAGTTGAGCGAAGAGATCTCTCAGCAGAGTTGAAGGGAGGCCAATTTGGAGTGACGAATTTGGTTGTTGATAAAAACAAAATCTCATGAACCAATTCTGACATAAAAACAATGAAAAGAGACCCTGCTTAGCTTAGTCCACGTCAGGAAACTTGTGTGAAATGTCTGGGCTCAAATGAGAAATACAGTAAACAGAAGTTATCTTTAATTTTCTCAACGTCACCTTTATTAGGCCTGTTATCTGATACTCAAAACCAAATTCAATATATATAATATATATATATATATATATATATATATATATATATATATATATATATATATATATATATATATATATATATATATATGTATATATGTATACATACCAAAAGCATATACCAAATTTTATGATATTTAAAGACTGTGAGCCAAAAATACCAGAACAGTTTTTCTTGGTAATTCTGATGTATAGTTTTCCTTTTCCTAAGTCTGAGACATTATCCCGAATCGCACTGTAAGCAAGACAAAGAATGGTTCAAAAAGAGTTTGGAAGGTTATCATTTAAAAATAGGAGGAAAGCACATGGATAGTAGTAGAAATTTCTATGAATAAGCAAAATAGACGAAATGGACACTTCAGATATAGGTTCCTGATTCCTAACACTATCACTTAAGACTTGGACCATCGACAGATGGTCTCTTGTTTGTCAATTTTTCATAAGTTGTATTTTAGCAGAGAACCTTCGCTCTCACAATTGACCCCTGATCCTATTTTCCTGCCGAGAGAGACCCGGTTTGCTGTAACTTCTTTCCAGTGTACACCATATTGTTTGGAAGCTGGAATTTGAAAAGTGAATAGCCCCCGTACCTTGTGCAAGATATTATTAGAAGTCTTGGAAATATTAACAGGAATGGCACAAAACTCTTTGTAGTTCGAATATAAACTTATAACAGTGAAACAGCACTCAAGACCTAACAAAATATTTTTTGGTTTCTAGACACGATTCACTTTTCTAGTTGTAATAAAACCAGACAAATGATAAATTCAAAGGCTACGGTGCCTATCTATTTTGTTTAAAAGATTCATGACTGCATCCTTTCAGATAAAGCGCTGATATAATTGTAAAAAAAAAAAAAAGTAGGTGAAATGTAGTACAATATCATCGGTTTCGTACTTTAGAAACCTAGGAAAGAATCCCAGACATGACAATGGCTCTACAGAATAAGAAAATTTAAGAAGCTGAATTATATGGGCAGTTGCCTTAGAAATGCTAAGTATAAATTTAAACATCACAGTGTGGAAGAGGGTTTAAAAACTATAATATCAAAAGAAAAGAGGGAACTGGATTTGCGTAAGGTCTTGGAAGCTTCTTTAGCTAATGGCAAGAAAGAATTTTAAATAGTGAAAAAATGAGTAATTGGGTTATTCGTGTTATTTCCACTTTAGTTGATTAAAGACAGAGCGGAACAAGTCTATACTGTAGTATACAAAGCATGCTAACGCTTCACCCTGCATAGTTAAGGAGCGAGCAGATTCATCATAATGTTTACAAAGAGTTTCAGATCTAAGAGGAGAATGACTATACAACTCCCATCCTTTCAGTCTCAAGAAGACAAGCTGTTACATTTTGGAAGTCTTAGGAAAAGAAAGCGTCGTTCTCGCTTGAAAAACCCAGAATACAGTAAAAGCAATGTCTCGTGTAAGTAACGTCACCGTGGAACGCGTAGAAATTAATGTGATCTGAACAATTCACACAACTGATGAGGGACGGCAACAGTTTTTTAAGTCTTTTCGCTCTAAATCTTGTATAAGTTGCAAATAATGTTATCCAAAAAAAGAACAAAGAATAAATTGGAAAAGCTAAGAATTTCTCATCAAATTCGATGGGGCCAAATTTTGATTCCCAATGAATAAGGATCAAGCTTTGGTACATATAGATCTCAATGAATTCTGAAACAAATAATTAAAGATGAAAATTAACATACATAGGAGTTAAGAAAAAGGTTCATCATCCGTTAATCTGGAAGACAAGGGAGAGAGGAAAACGTGGAGCTCAAGAAGGATATAAGGAAGGGTAATATGTTTGGATAAGAAAGGTTAAATAACAAATGCTTTCATAAGACAAATATTTTACAGGTATAACCTTTACTGCCAACAGATAAGGCCACCATCAGGCCAAAGGAAAACGTATCGTCCTTTCCGACTTCAAACACTCACACAACGCTCAAAGCTATCTTCTTGCGCTATCTGAATCCCCTTAAATGAAGCTACAAAGATAATAGAGTCAAGAATTGAGTTACACATATGTACTGCGATACCCATCGAGTGAACAGCAGAATCAAGAGTTGCTGTAGGGTTATTTATGGAGGTTTGTGATTAATCTGACACTGAATCAAAGTTAAAAGCAGGCAATAGAATCATTCATCAATTACATTAAACCAAGGTCGAGGCACCAAGTCTTCTAGTTTCCTGCCATAACCTGTGTAAATGACCTTCAACAGTACGTCATACACAAACCGAAAAAAAAGACCATGATCACTTAAAAAAATTATCGATCGTTTGGTAACAATTCTTTATAAATAATACAGTTTTAATGGCGAAACAAGTCCACAGTTAAGAAAGTGTACAAATACTCTTAAAAATAAAACTATACAGATTTTCGAAACCCCACTGTACAGTTTTATTCTTAAATATATTTGTACGGTTACATAACTGGATTTGTTCTCAAGAGACAGACAGGGATTTTAACGATCACTAGAGGTTAATACAAAGGTAAAACTGCTGGAATAAAATCAACGTCAACGCCAAACAACAATAGTGCCACACCGGTGACAAAGTTCGCAACAGATATTTTTCCTCGGCGACAGCACTTTCCTTTCTCTCCGCTTACCTCAAGTTACAAGTTTAGTCTTCTGGTCCTGCACTTCCTGTGCTACAATCAGTAAATCTGAATGGAAATACTTTATTTGGTTTCAATCTCTTTTCTAAAAGAGAGCGTTAAAACAAGATGGAGGAGGAGAGACGGGAGGATGAGGAAGAGGAGAGAATAATAGGGATAAACGGGAAATGGAGGAGAAACAGAGGTAGAGGAAAATGACAACGAAACCCTTTGTGAACAGGTCGACTTACCACTAATTAACTAAAAGGATATCCTCCTATGTATGTTAAATTCAGATTGCATTTTCAATTATTAAGTAAATAGAAAAACCCGACTGTCACTTGGATTGTGATGCTTCCGGTAAAACGTTTGTTTTGTTTTGTCTTGTTTTACACGTTACCTTTTGCATGTTGTTCGCGTGATTCGCAATCAAAGTAGTAAATCCCAACCGAAGAATAAAATGCAAGAAAATAAATTTACTGAAAAGGTATCGATTTTAAAATCGACCTACACTAAAAGACCATCCAGAAACTTGCCCCTTCAAGCTAGACCTTCACACTGATGACTACTGACAATCGCAGTGGGCGGGCTTATTTTGAATTTCTTGCTGTGGTGTGTGTGTGTGTGTGTGTGTGTGTGGATGAATGGGGAAGGAAAGACGATGAATGAGGAGACACAAACGAAGTGTGGGGAGGGGGGGATGGTGATGGAGGCAGGAGGGATTTCTCATCTTTAGGCGCGGCAAGAATTCAGAGACACTTGAACGTCCGACGAGTGTTATGATAGCAGGGTCTCCAGGCTGCCTCTTCCTGACCTGTCACCTCGGAATGCTGGAGCACATGCTTGTGCCCAGTGCTCGCGTGCACTCACACGCGCACACACGTAGTAAGCGTACAAAAAGCCGTGCCATATCTGGCGATACATATTTTGTTTTTTTTTGTAAATTATATATAGTGATCTTAAGTTTTAGTGTCGTCGTTGAGGATTAAAAATATAAAATCCATAATACGTCCAAATCCTGAAAATTAACAAAATCCCCATTTAGCAACGAAGGTAGAGAGACAAACAGAAGAGGTATTAAATGGACACATTGATAGGCAGACCGATAGACGGGCAAACAAGCAAACAGTAAAGCAAATCAACTGGCAAGCAGATGACATACCAGAGAGACCTTAAGGATAATACATACATATATATATTACATATAAAAAAAAACATATATAAAAAAGCATATATATATACATATATATATATATATATATATATATATATATATATATATATATATATATATATATATATACATGCACAAAAACAAATAAAAGAAAACAGCATAGACTTACAGCGACCGAAGGAAGGAAACTTAAATGACATAATAAACAAAAAAATGATTTGCGAATCCGCCCAAAATTTAATTGAAAACGCTATTTCTTTCTACATTTTACGAGATATATCGATGTTGTTATAATGCATAAAAAAAATTCAGCAAAATGTCAATTTAAAGGATTTTATTCAACTTCTTTGGAAACACTGAGGCTCAGGGGAAAAAGTCTTGCTGACCTCCAGACCTCTTGATACCTTGTTGAAAGGGATATCCTCAAGTGCCACTTCGAATTGAATAATTGATATCCGGATAATATCTTTGTCACAGTTCTTTTTCTCTTAACAATAACTCGTAAATCAATTTCAGGCAAAAATTTAGGCACGTGCATAAAAGATTTTACGTTCAATATGCGTCGTGAACGCTATATGTGTGTGTGTATGTATGTATGTATGTATGTATGTATGTATGTGTGTGTATGTATATATATATATATATATATATATATATATATATATATATATATATATATATATAAATATACATTTATATTTGTATATATAAAATGTATATATATATTTACCTATATATATATATATATATATATATATATATATATATATATATATATATATATATATATATATATATGTATATATATATATATATATATATATATATATATATATATATATATATATTGTAAGTGTATATATATCTTTCTTAACGTATATATATCTTTCTTAACAAACAAGGTCTCATTCTTGAGCCACTCCCTATAATGGGAAACCGGTTAATGTTTGAAAAAATGCAGTATACATATTTGCGTTTACACTACAGTGTTTTATTTATTAAGAATGTATATGACAAGTGATTGTATATGTAGCTGACTAGAGAGAATTGATTAGTATTTAGCTTAAATGTCTGATTTACAGAAATAGCTTAGTCAAGGTTAAACATTGAACAAAGATGCGATAAGAGACTTGATGTAAAATAATATATAACTTTGCTTGGCCCTAACTAATATACATTTATCTTAAAGTATACACAAACAAAGGAGTAGTGTTTGTCTAGTAAAATTTATTTTTGTTTACTTTGGCCTTTTTATGGCTCCTATAATGTGGGCGACTTAAACGTTTTAAAAGCAAGATGATTTCACGAAATCCGGCCAAGACATGTCTTCTAGGTTGGTCAGGCTAAACAGATATTAGCCTCACTAAGCAGGTAGGCTCGGAGGCTTAACCCAAGATACCTCCCTCGCCACAGCATCCACTAACCAAAGAGGTCCAGACAGATTCATCACAGTTGCTAACTGCACTGGCCTTTGTATTAGGGGGTTTCTAATGCCGTTTTAACTAGTTCTTTCCTTTGGTGAATCCATGGGTGGTCACTAATCACTCAAGCAACGATCGGCAAAGCCAGCTGTCTTGCGCTATAAAATACCACCCCTCGGTTGTCATCCATGATCGACATTGTATCCGATTGACGACGATATTATTGTAATTCTGGTGAAATTGATGGGAAGCTGCCAATCTACCTTTCATTACCCACATATCACTCGAGAGGCACACGCTTTCTGTATCTGAGACAGCAGAATTTAGCAAAATAAGTTTCACAGTTTTCCTGGACTGACTGTTAATTACCGTAAATAAAATTGGTTAATACATCCACTGTAAGTTTTAATATGTGTCACCTCTTTGCTGGCCTTAACATCGGTTATCTTACAAAATTAATTCTTATTTTCCTAGCATATGTCTTAAAAAATTAATTCCTATTTTCCCAGCATATGTCCCTCGGCTCACGTGGTTGTCGCCACGCCGTGCACAGGTCAAAATCAGAAAGGTTTATGAAGAGATTAACCGACAGAAATCTGGTTCATTGTCGGTTTTAGTAGCAAAATATAAATCAAAATTTTGAATACGAATTATTAGAGCAAATCGCTAAACCCAGACCTTCACGGGAAGTGGAAAAAACATACAGGCATGCAGAAGCTCTCAAACAACATTCCAACCGAACATATTCCCACCTTTCACAGCGTTCAGAAATCTCAATATACAAAGTTCCAGCGTTGAGGCTTCATTTCACGAAACATAAAATGTATGTAACTACCATACTGACGTACTAAGTAATTAGATATTTTTTTAAACATGCTATTCATGGTTACACATATGCCATAATAGTTATGAAAAGTCTGAAAACACTGAAAACTTGAATGAATACGAGTAGAGCAATTAACAGCAGTACACAAAAGGGAGAATAAAACGCCCTGTGATTAAAATAAAAGGGACATGAAAATGAAGATGAATGAAGCTCTAAAGCTTTCATCACTGCCTCTCTCTCTCATTCACACACACACACACACACACACACACACACACACACATATATATATATATATATATATATATATATATATATATATATATATATATATATATATGTATATATATGTATATATATTATATATATAATGTGTGTGTGCGCCCGTGAATGTGTGTACCTTTATATTTATGAATGCACGTATTGGTGACCACCGTAGAACTTCAGTGAGAAGAAAGGCATTCCAGAATGACGGGCGTCGAATAGAGCAGCAGCAGCAGCTCCAAAAAGGGGAACGACACGCTGGAAGTATTTTAGGGGTCAGTTTTTTATGAACCTGCTCTGAGCCCTTCATGCAATGATTGGCAGCATTCAGGCATTCATTTATTCATCCGGGTCTTCTTTTGTATCTTTCACTGGAAAACATAAATTTAAAGTTCCTTTCTAGGCTTGTATTATAGGTGGTATGCGTATAGATGATTTATATTTCAGCCTTTAATCTTCGTTGGCAATCTACAAGAATGAAATAATTTATTCATTACGAGAGCAATGTACTAGAACATACATAAACATTATGTTCACTGACTACAAATGTTCATTTTATCTGTTTTGCACACACGAGAAAAAAAAACTGATAATTTCTCAAGCAAAGCAAGGCTCGTCAAGAGTTTAAGGCCGTCTTTACAAGTTCGATGTTTCCTCTTCAACGCATATAAGATGCCTATTTTTTTTTAACATTAAAACATTTTTCCCGTTCCTAGTGTATCCATTATTATCCTTCATGACAGATTTTGATTCCCAGTCAGATTCAAACCTGTAACATCATTATCATCGTTTTCATCAGTAGCCTTTGTTATCGTGCCATCTTCTCTCACGGTCATTCATCATTAGCATCACTCCCATCATTCATCTTTTCATTTATACAATGTTATTGGATGTTATAGCCATCATTATTTTCATCTTTATCTAGTTAGCAGCAACAACCACCACGAAACGTTATTGCCATCAACACCTTATGATAAAAAAAACCCTTCATTTTTATTAGCAATCGGCGTCGCAGTGTTACCAAAATCAGGTATCAAACATATCACAAGAAGGAGCACCTGGTCGGTGAGTACCAACAGCAGCATTGGACCCCAGTCAGTTGACCTTGTGACGCGGTAGAAAGCGTTTAGTGCCGCTCCGTTGGGCACCTCTGCCAAACTGATGGAATCCGGACAACGATAATCATAAAGCCACCGGAAGTTCGCCGTCCATGCCTTTTTTCTACTCTCTCTCTCTCTCTCTCTCTCTCTCTCTCTCTCCAACGCAGTCAATTATATATCATATATATACAGTATGTTATATCTCCTGTACATATACTGATATATATATATATACACACACACGCGCAAGTGTGTGTGTGTGTGTGTGTGTCCGTGTATATGTGCGCGCTCGCGCGTCTCATTTCTATTCCATAATACGTATACCACCAACATTCATCTCGGGGATGAACGGGATTTCAAGAAATTACTAAGAACAAAACTGACGGAAACCTCTCTCTGTCTCTGTCCATATCGCACCCATTCATCCATTTCTTTCCTATGTAATCCAAAACCAGGCATCCGCAAAGACCACTTGATACCACATGTCTCTGACCAGCAATTCCTGAAACCTGGTAAAAAACTGTCATTCGCTATTGAACAACTTTGCCTAAAAATGTCATGAGTTCCATCACGTCTTTTTGCACGCACATGTCACTGACAGACATAAAAAGAAGTGGAGGGGATGAGAGATGATAGGAGCAACATGCAATCTAGGGACTTCACTGTCTGTTGCATGGTGAATTGTAGGGCAAGTTTCATTTTTTCCGACATAAATTCAAATACACCAGGAAGTTCTGAAGAGAGAGAGAGAGAGAGAGAGAGAGAGAGAGAGAGAGAGAGAGAGAGAGAGAGAGAAAGGAAGGGGGCTTAAAGCCTGTGATGAAGAATTAAAGAACTGGGACTGGGTAAACAGATGCTAGTGAACTCTGATTAGTCTATGCTAATGCAAAATGCTAATATATGTTTACAAGCCAGCGATATTTTTTGAATATGAAATTCAAAAAATGTAATCATCGATGAATAGTTACCAGCTTTTGAAAGAAAACAGTTGATAGAAAAAGCACTGGAAAAAAACCTGCAGAACAAAACCTGAAATTATGTAAGATGGAAGTGTAAGGAAAATATGTTTTTGAACAGAGTATACTTGCTGACAGTCGCAGTGCACTGATTGTAGGAAAGAAACCAAGGCATAATTTTTAAGTATGGCGTATAAAGTTTGTCAAAATACGAAAAGTGGGGTTACAGAATGAGTAAAACCGA
>NC_089767.1:12080149-12287649 GCF_040412425.1 Macrobrachium rosenbergii
AGAGCTACTAAGGTATATTTGGCAGGAAACTGTGTAAGCATGATAGCTTGAAAAAATCATTTATTTTTATGGAAGTGTGAAAACCTAGTCCCTCAGCTATCAGACACAATTCTATCGATGAAATCATTTAAAAACATTTGCCACTTTCAAACAGACAAAATCTCGTAATGATTCAGGTATGAATCACGAGAATCGCCCACCCAACCCCCTCTTACGGATATTAAATCTCCAGCGAACCACCCACCACGCAAACCCAATACGTTGTCCGGAAGACACCTGCTTCATTCACTGAGCACCTCTTTGTGCATCCTCTTGCGCATACTTTCCTAAAGAGGACAATTTATTAAGACAAGACTGGGCTCCAACAAGTTCCGTCGCTTGCCATGACGTCATATGGCATGTCTATGGGTGATTTTTCGTAAATATTCGGACATAAGCATATTCATTATAAAATCTCTTACTAACATGAAGAAACATTATGTATAATACGCACATTCTCTTACAAGCCAGAATTACGTAAAAGCATGTGCACAAAAGTTAAATTATTGGTGAATAAATATGTCAGCACTGAGTCTCCTTTCAATGCTCTTCTGAAGGCATGAGCTTCTGCCAATCTCAGTTTCATTTATATCGGTTGCAGATATTTCCCGTCAGCTCCAAAAAGGGAATTAAAAACCCTGGTACTGGTGACAGAGACATCACCAGACTGAGGATGCTGAGGCTCTGCAAGGGTAGTGTAGCAAGCATCACTTCTTGAGGCAAAGGTTCTCCGGACAACAGTGTAAATTCCCTGCTAAAACAACGTTTAACTGGGAATAGTCAAACAGAACATCTCAGCATATCTATTTACGTAATTACTTGTGCATAAGCAACCGCAGTTTCAATCTATGTATTTGATAGAGGTGGCAGGTACAAAGGTATTATATGTATTCATGATAAAACAGAAAACAAAGTTTCACTCTCAGTATAAACAATAATCTATCCTTTAGTTTCATAATATATGTACACAATAATAAAAAATATATATGTAAAGGGGTGTGCATATGGTTATTCCGCACATATCAAATGATGTTAATCGTGAAGACAACAACTATGGACAAACAGCCCGATTACAATAATTTCCTTCCAACGTCAGGAAATCTTTACACAGTCATTCATATGCCTTCTGACGCTCCTCAATTTCTGGGAACTGAGAAAAACAACGGCGACTCTTCATCGTGACTTAATATTTATGAATGGCAACATCCTGTTTGGAGTAATTTATCGCAGAGCGTTCATAACACTTGAAGGCCACGCATTAGCTCTGAACAGCTGCTAAGTAATGATGATTATGGTTTTGTCAATCGGGTCATTTTCAACGAGGGGATTTATGTCGATGGAGCTGCTGTCTGTCTGTAATGCGATGGTTGGTTCCGTTTGTGGCGAGAGGGATGGTGTTGTTCATGATGTTATATAATTATCATAGTTATTGTTGGTGTTGCTGAATAGTTTATTCAGTTGAATATGTGTCAAGTTGGTCATGATGATGGTCATATTATATATGAGGGTTTAGGTGCTATCACTGATGATTTAATTTTTAATTTTTTTTTCAATTTTCAGGGATAACAGCAATTAAGGAAGAGTGTATTTAGTACTCCCTTGTAATAAAACCGAAGTTACACTATATGCAATGTAATTGTGGTGACATCATGTCAATGTAGGTTGTATAGGCAAGTGGTGCTTCTGACCATTCGTAATGCTTTCTGCTGTTGCCATTACTATATAAATGGGCAGGGAAACCAGTTACCCAAGACAAGTGAAACACCCGACACAAAGCTCTACCACCGGAAGAAAACCAGAATGCCAGGAGTTTTAAAGATGTAGTGAGCTCCCGATTAAACTGATGCTAACCTCATCATTAATAAGTGACGGAGTACATATGCAGAAATCTGTAAACATGTGAGTCAAATGTTCTAAAGTTGTGAGGTGAAAAGAATGGAGAAAGTGGGAAATCAGGCGATCCTTGAATTCACCATACCCGCAGTGTAAAAAAAAATGGCTAAAGTAATGAGCAGCATAAGTCCAGGAAGGCGGCGGTGGCAAACAGTCACATACTTAGTGATATCTATTGAATCAGGCGAACTTGTGATGGAATTCCAGTGCACTATATTTGCAAACTAGCTGAACAACCCGGCGCTGCCGGGAAAACTCTGAATGACAACCGATAAACTCTCTCTCTCTCTCTCCCCAAGTCTCCCTCACTCTTTCCCTCTTTCTCCTCCCTAACATCCCCTCTACTCTCTCTCACTTCCTCTCCCTCTCACTCTCTCTTCAAATCTCCCTCACTTTCCCTCTTTCTCCTTCTCCTCCCTAACATCCCCTCTACTCTCTCTCTCTCTCTCCTCCCGAACACCCCCTCTATTCTCTCTCTCACTTCCTCTCCCTATACCGAAATGAGGTATGATAAACCCGTAGAATTCATTTATTGGTGCCCTTTGGTGCTACTGATGTCTCACCCCCACGCTCAGTGCGTTTCAAAGTTATGCTGGAACACATACACACACACACATACATACATACATCCATTTTTATAGAGATAGATAGATAGGAACCGGCTGTTTTCTAAAAATACGGAAATTACACTTCAGCTTCATCAAGAGAGATAAAAAAACATTCCAAAATAACGAAAAGACAAGTCAATTTATTAAAGGCTAAGGGCATGCGACTGACGTACGAAAAGCATCTTATACTCACATAAGAACTAAACTAGCGATACGATCTTTAAAGATTTAATTAACTGTTTGCTTCGCAACTGAAAATTACTGATAAGTGTCTACTTATACAAAAAAAACATTAATCAGAAAGAATTCCACATCTCATTATCTTATCATTTGTAATCCGTTAATGGAAACTTCAAGCTTCGCGTCTTTCAACACTTCTTTCTCAGAAATAAAGCCCAATTGTTGCCCTGGCTTCCTAGTTTATCAGTCGTAAGATAGTTCAACTGTCCTTTACAAACAGATTTTTATGAGACTGAACGGACTTATCCTTACATTATATGATAAGATTTTATGGTAACCCATAACTTTTCATTTTTTTCCCCCGTCCTCTTAATACGGAACCAAATTCTAAAGTTTTTGCTCTTTCAAACCCATGACAAAAATTAAATGACACAAAAACTGACAGAATATTTCATTATTTAAAAAAAAAAATGGGGGAGACATAAAAACTCAGCATGGGTCTGTTATTGTTCAGCGATGTCCACGACCTGAGCAATTCCGTTTGGCAGTAAAACCACGGATTTAAATGGATCTGAAGGCATGACTCGACAGTTGGTATTTTACTGTATATTTGGTATCGTCAGCAGAACATAGCTAATACGCCAAGTACTGACTAAATGAAAGTAAGATCTTCAGTATTGTTTCCAACAATGGCCACTGTCTTCATTCATGGCACGTCAGAGGAAGCATATAAGCATATATATTAAACTTAACATACAGGGATCTAAAACTGGTATTCCAACAGCGACCGGTTTTCTCATCCCAGTGCTCTTGCATGATTGGGAGGGATCGCTTGCTGTGACTTGACGCGGAATTGCCAAGCATGCAACCGAGTGAACATGAGCATGAACATCGACGAACAGGACAAGGAGCGAAAGGTTCATAATTTCGAATGCTGTGCTGTTCGGTGAATAACTGTTTTCATCGTATGTGCGTGTCGGCATTTCAGTCTCACTCACTAACAAAGCCACGGCTTATTCTCTTTGCAGAAATTTTGTCTCTAAGTCTAAGACGTACTGTATACGTCATCATAAGAGCTGTAGTAAAGAAATTCATTTGTTTTTAAAAACGTTCTCAACCTCTTCGTATCTACCTTTCACTCTTCCTCCCCCAATCGCTACCAACCCAAATTGGGGCCCCCCGACATTCTCTCTCTCTCTCTCGAAAATAAATCAGTGCAAACTATCCTTTGTTTAGCCAGGAGAAAAAGTATAGGGTCATCATCCCCGTACCTCCAACCCCTACCAAGCCCGAATCCCTCCCCTACGTTCAGCCCCCGGCCCACCATCATCACCTGTTCGGCAATTATCTGCTCATTTCCGCATCCGTTTTTTTAAGCATCCACGTTTGTAGAGACGTCCGCTCTGGGAGCGCTTCCCAGACGGATGCGTTCGCTGACCGTTACGGATTGTATGATAAGGATTTAATCTCTAGGCCACCTTAGGCAGGGGTCAAAAACAAGTACGCTGTTACGGAACTACAAAAGATAGTGCTGACATACATAAGTAACTTTTGTATACACATAAACATGCACAAATCCACAATCAAATATACATGCACAAACACACACTAATATAATATATATATATATATATATATATATATATATATATATATATATATATATATATATATATATATATATATGTATATATATATATATATATATATATATATATATATATATATATATATATATATATATATATATATATATATATACACATCATCGTTATAGTAGAACGGTTAGAATGCTTTGATTACCAGCAGGAAGAGCTAGGTTCAATTCCTGAACAAGCTGGACCGATTTAGGCCAAGTCCATACAACCTCCGTCGACCTAAACAGTATCTTATGAACCCGGCTGCTTAATGTGCTCTGAAGCAATCCCCCTCTCAAGGGGAAAAGGCATACTATAGTTTGAAAAAAAAAATTATGTATATAAATTACATGTACATGCTGATACAAATTTAAAATTCCAATACTGATTTCTCTGTTGACCACTGTCTTCAATTTTTCTGTAAGACATCCTTACTTTAGGTGTCAAGGGTGACAAGAATGTTCCAAACTCGTCAAAAACGTTATAAAAGAAGGCACTGACAACTGTTCCTCTACTGCATTATAATACCTTATACGTTGGGACCAGAAAAGTTCATGATAGTGTAATAACATGCTAACAGAAAAGTAGCATACGTTCACGGTATGTTTTCTGATTGGCTTGAAGAAAAGCTTATTGATCCTTGTGTTTAAATTTCTTTCCCTTTCCCATTTTGTTAAACATAAAAGGTGCTATCGAAGGGGCCTGAATGAGCAAAGTTGCACAAATTTCTTGATTATAATCATCTGGCAATCACTCACTGACGTCAACATTTTCTCCTTGCTTTAGATGTAATATGGTAGGGGAAGGGTGATTTTGTGTTCTCAGTTGTTGATGTTATTTTGGCGAATGTGTGGTCACTCGGGTGTTTATACCTACTTGAAGAAGGCAGTACACAAACAGACAATGTCTGCACTTTAAATAGTGGCTTTTAAGAAAATGATCATTAACCACTTTTTTTTTTTTTTTTACGTTAGTTTAACCAGACCACTGAGTTAATATTAACACTCCTAGGGCTGGCCCGAAGGATTAGACAAGCTATTTAAACCCTAATAATTTAATTAAACCTAGCGACATATGTTTACCTAAGAACTAATTAAGTTAATTAGGAATATATTATAAATTATTCTATGAATCTTATATTTTATCGTATAAATGATTAAATTTAAGGAATTTTAAAATATTAAAAAGTTAAAATTTGTCATTTTCTGACAGTATATCTTTAAAGGAATATCTTCTAAATAAAATGTCTCTTTGGATTAACCACTGAGTTTATGGCTTTCATATTTCTGTTACCAGGGGTCCTCTAAATTTTATGGTCTTAACAAACTCCTCAAATTGGGAAGCACCGAAATCGAATTCAAGCTGGCAACAAACAAAACAATTTGTGGCCAGTTTTTAAGTCGTTTAATATCATGAATGACAAACACATTCCCATATTCAGAACTTCTATTTTATAGCAAGTTGGGGTAACACTTTCATGGCTTTACATTATTTAGGCAAAGCATAAATAATATTTCCCCCTTCTGAATATCGATAAATTACTCCTATTACTGACATTTCAGAATTATCTGAATCCTCGTCCTCAGTGCTGAAAGCAGTTCTTCATTACTTGATTAAGAATGCAGTATTAACACTGTAATTAGGTTACAAGCATGTTCTGCAATAATGATCTTGGTCTGAGAGTATTTCATCGCCCAGATATTGATTCAAAATTGTTACAATGTAGTTTTTCTAATACATTTTTTTTTGTTTTAAAAACATTAGTTTTCTTCAATTGATATCAACCTCTCTACCAGCCTCCTTGTGGCAAAAATACCACCACCACGTAAATGTTTAATAAAACCCCTAATTTCCGATCCAGCCAAGTATGTGGGGACTCTATATGCTTTCTTTTTCGCGAAAAAAGCCAACTGCTACATCAACCAAGTAGGATAAAAATTTCACGGCATTAAAGGAACTATAAATTAACGAGGACAACATACATGTCTAGTTTTTATACTCTTGCTTGTAACCCTTTGAATATTCTTGATGACTGGATGCAAATATTTTAACTGGATCAAAGATTTTTATCCATTTGAATTTAAGCTTGATGTCTTTCTTTACAGCATCGGATTGGGCTGTTCAGATGACTACACTTCCAGTAACTAAGGAGGCCAGCTGTGGGCTCAACAATATTCTTACTCTGAATAATTCTATTGCACCCCAGCAGTGTGGACGAAAACTCTCAATAATAGTTTGCATAATTAGTAAAAGGATACCGATCAGTCTCACTGACACAGATACCTTTGGAGGTTGGGTTTCGGAGAAGGCCATTAAGTAGCATTAGTCCAGGATGGGAAAGACCTTGTTTTGGTCATAAAATTGACAATACTAACCTTACTTTTCTAAACGATCTTTCATTGTCTGCAAGCCGCCAACTAAACATGCACCTTTAGAGACACAAGACTGGGAAGTCTGTACCTTCTTATAAGGGATTACCACCATTCTTGAAGGCATCCATCACTTTCACACGGGCATAGCATTTCAGAGACAATATACTAGCCTTCTTTGTACATCCATCAGGGGTCTGAAAATACGGGTGAAGAGACCTCAACTTTCAGAAATCAGGTTTGGGAACGGGCAAAATGATGTCTGGGACGTACCGTAACCTTTAAAATGGATGGTGTCTCGTAGCAATAGATGGACAATTAGACAGGTCCTTTATTTGTGACAAACGAATGGTAAAATTTATACAAATGGGAGAAAATAGAACAAATCTTGGGTACTTCTTGATTCTTTTTGGTCAGCCATCTGTCTGAGTCCAAAATAGTAATAGCCATGGGAATACAATTCTTCATGGAAGCCACGTAAGCTTTGGTGTACATATCCTGAACAGACATAAAAGCATATAAGAAAAACACCTGCAATTTATTTAAACAAGCAGCACCAATTTCACAGCTGCCATACACAGGGTACCCATTAACATTTGGACAGTAATACCACTGTGCTTCCAATAATGCTTTGCACTATCACAGCAGTGTGGCACTGAATTCAAAGAAGCCCTAACAAATGAGTTTGCATTCTGGAATATCCATTTTTCACTTGCAACTGTGTGAAATAGTTGACATGAAAAGAATTATTCCTTCCAAAAGGTGTATAATTAATGAGGTGGACATTTCAGCAATCCATGGATTTCCATCACCTGACTACACCAACCATTCACTTTTAAGCTGTAATTACATTGTCTTTTCAACCACATAGCATGTTCTTAATTCTCATTTTAGTGAAAAATCCGCTCAGTTTCTTAGCAAATTCACTTCCGTAAAAGAGGGTCCAATATCTATTTTCCCTCCTATAGTGGCATGTAGGCACACGTGATCCTTCACACTATAAGAATTGAGCTTTGTTGGCCGTGTTAAGTATGAAACTCTACTACTATCTTTACGTGTCATTTGTTTTCACTCAAAATAACTCCATTCTTAATTCGCATGCACGACGAGTTTTCCAAATTAAAATATAGGACCAACTGCGTGAGACTCATCTCACCCACAATAAAGGAACATGTGAAGCAGATAAATGAAATATTAACCCTCATAGTACCACACATTTCTAAAAGTAACTACTCCAGTTACTTGCTGTTATTCATGATGTATTAATAATGGTATTATTATATGCATTAATAATAAATCACAAAGCCTTTGCAAACCTATTCCAGTAGTCTGGTGACCCATGGGTTATGTAGCTCTGACAAGAAAGTGTCGACTGTCATGTTACCACTCTGCTTTTAACACCTACAGTTAATTCAAAAACTGTAAAGCTGATCAAGCACATGGTCCACCTACACTCGAGTAAAAAATATTTTGATAAATGCCTCTTGAACAAATAAGTTTAATGCCGTACTATTATCAATCTGGACAAGCCTGGACTTGAGCTAAATATGAAGTCTCTTGGATCTGTTTACAGAGATTATAAAATAACCAAAAAACAAAAATGTGATTGTATTGGAGCTGATCCACCATACAAATTATTTTAAAAATTGCAAATTCTGGGGCGGAATGATAGGTCAGTGATATTGATTGGTTATGAAATTTAGGTCTTGAAGACCAAGCGCCGGAACCCTTCAGGATTATTCAGCGCCGTAATGAAGGTGAAATATATAGATTAATGATACGATTGATAATGAATAGGTGAATGATGATATACTGGTAAAATTCAGTGTTAAAATATCAACGTAAAAAATGAAGAACGATATTAGTTAGAACCAACAAAAAATAAGTATATATTTAACTTCTATATTCAAAATATATACTTAGTATAAGAATAAATATGACTAAAATCTTTATTAAATATACTGAAATCATGTCTCATTAAAATAACCAGATTCTTTCGGGTAACTCATAAGGTTATCTACCTCAACGTCATCATTTAAAATTTCTAAAATGGTCTTCCCAGTTAGTAAGTACAGTACTTCGTTCTAAGACGATTAAATTTAGAAGAGTGATATTAATCTGACTTTTGCTAACAACTTATGCACTATAAAATTATCTGGAAAATCATAAAAAAAGAGAAATGAATGACCTTTAAACCAGCAATGAAAAGTTAAAGAAGCTCAGTGATATTTACAGTGAATTTCCAAGATACTAGTTGCAGGTACAGACATTGCAAACTTGCTAGTCTCCAAAAAATTTCCTTGAAACTAACTCTTAATATCAGATATGTTAACAACTCTCCATCTTGGGTATCCTCCTAAAACTGATAGTTCTTTTCTCCAAGATCACGATTTTATTTTTTTTTTTATGAATCACCATCAAGGCTACCTACTCTCACACAATTCAATTTTACAGATTCATACCAGTAATTCATGGGGGTGTAGCTCAGTGGTAGAGCATTCGACTGCAGATCGAGAGGTCCCTGGTTCAATCCCGGGCGCCCCCTGATGTAGGAATTTCATTCCAATTTTAGGAATATTGTTGAAATTAGAGCAAGATTAACAATGAACAAAGAAATAAAAAGCCTTCCCTTAAATCATTAGTTATGATCTTAAAAGTGAATAAGGAAGCATTCCTGCACCAGACTAAATTTACTTCACAATATTCTGCAATACAGTTATGGTATCAAAATTCAATTTTTAATTGCATTCTTACATGAAAATTAATAATTAACAAAATCTGAATTTCTAAGCTGTAGCCGTATATTTATTTATTGTTACCAAATTATAATCTTTATAAGTTTGAAACAATGGCTCTTTTTCTTTTGTAGAACAATGTATCTTTTACCCTTACCTATGAAGTACTATATACTTTAACCTGTCGTGGTACTGTTCAAAAACGAAAATATTTTAACATTAAGTGACTATTTTACCCAAGTGAACATGTAACAACAGCTGTGTGAGACTCCGCAGCTGACGATGGAATGAACTAACATAAAAATAATGAGACTAGGCAAAGCAGATGACGTTGTTATGACGTAAAAAGTTCTACGCGATACGATTCATATACTGTCACTTGAAATATATTAACTAACCATGTAAAATAATTATTTGGACTACTCACAGAAACACAAAACAGACATTAAAAAGACGATCGAATCTCAATTCA
This sequence comes from Macrobrachium rosenbergii, assembly GCF_040412425.1. Lineage (NCBI taxonomy): Eukaryota > Metazoa > Arthropoda > Malacostraca > Decapoda > Palaemonidae > Macrobrachium > Macrobrachium rosenbergii. The sequence continues at coordinate 12,090,083 of NC_089767.1, forward strand.
TGGAGTCCAATATCCTTCAGAATTCGGCGAGGAAATGAAAATAGGTAAATAAACACAGACGCCTACACCTACAGTAGCATCAGGCTTCTCTTCATTCGAATTCGACGACAAGTTCTTGACTATCTCTATTCCTTCCCATGTTAAACACCATTTAGCCTTTCTCCTTAATTTTTTCACTCTCTCTGGAAATAACTGTGCAGCAATTAAAATTAAAGTAAGACTGTTATCAAAAGCCAAAAGGGAAAAAAGACAGGAACGGAAACGGGAGAAGCTGGGAACATCAATTAAATGTTCTGAACTAGGCGTATGGATGAAGGAAACGGGATCATTTATTAAAATTTTTTTTTTTTAGACTGAATATATTTTTCCCGGTTTGTAAGATAACTTCTGTAATAGTAGACAATGTATATGAACAGTTATCCATTGTGGGTAAACCCATAAAAAGTACTTGTTGCCTGATATACGGGTACTGATACGCCAAACGGGCGTTCTCACAAACTAATAAAAAAAAAAAAGCGAAATTCTGAACATACATCCTCTTAGTCCGCTCTGTGATCGGATAATCTGGCTTACTACAAAAGAATTGTTCTTAAATTACCCCTGTCTGCAAATTATTCTACTTTGTATACCCCCCCCTACTACAATGAGTATATTTCATTATATTTTCTCTTCGATCCTCTAAACTTAACGTTGACTTGCTTCGCTAGTCTACATTACAACGAATCCTATGAATTTAGCGCAAAGATGCCATTAAAATAAAGCTAATTCTTATCTTTAAGTTGTGAAGAAGAGTATAAGGCTACGTTGCCATAGTGTTGTTTCTTGTGCATTTAGATGATAAGGAATTAGTCTCGGTGACCTAACGAAATAGAGGTAGTTTCGTTGATTCATTATAGCTCTGGTAATGATACCTACAATGAATAACATCTCAATCACACTATCTTTGATTATTACGTAAAAAGAAATTAAGCGTTCAACCCAGTGTTGTCATTAAACAGTAAGTACCGTATCTTTATGAATCTAATACATAATAGCATTCGCTTCAAGGCGCAAAATAAATTCGGAAAAATCTCAAGAAAACGCATCACACGGCCAGACTGAACAGAAGGAAACAAAACAATGTTTATTAAATCCTTACTGCATAAAATATCAATCCTATACTTTTCCCGTACTCAGAACAAGAGCGTGAAAGCGATAAAGCCCTTGACAAAGCTTTTAACGATGAGAAAATGAATGAGCATACATTCATAGCGAGGGAAAGTGGAAGAAATTTACAGTATATTCTTTAGCCCCTCGCTGCAGTCAATTGCTCTTGAAGGTTTGCTGATGATAATGGGAACCTTGAGGACAGGATAAATTCAACTGCAGATCGGAGAGTCCCTCGCTTAATACTGATCGGTTAATTCAGTGCTTGCAGCTTGCCGCAAAAATTTTGCACGAGTGATGACCGTTAGATTTTGTATGGTTATAACGACTGTTAATTATAAGACTGAAGCAAAAATTTTGCTGAAGAACTTTCTGCACCTAGATTCAAATCGGGAATCAGTAAAAATTCTATACTAAAAATAACTAGTCTAATATTAAGATCTCCACTGATATATTCACTAACGTTCATAATTAACGTCTCAAGTATCCTTCCAAAACATTAACAAAACCAAAGATCCAAAAATACCATCTTTGGTACGGATTTATCATTTGAGATGAATTTTTTTTTCATGAAAATGATATTCCAGTTCATTTTCACTTATCTATTAATAAAAAATATCTAATGCATTATCACTAAATATCACCATCACCATGAAGTTTATGGTTTTCGTTTGCAATATTATTATACTTTCTTTTTTGCCATAGTAGTAGTAGTAGTAGTAGTAGTAGTAGTAGTAGTAGTAGTAGTAGTAGTAGTAGTAGTAGTTTAACCAGACCATTGAGCTGACTTTCAGCTCTTATGGGCTGGCTCGAAGGATTAGGGTAAAATACCACATAGGGTCACGTTCTCATACTGTAACACATACATAAAATAAATACATTTACTCATGCTTCCACACTAAAGAGGTATATGAAAATTCAAAATAAGTTAAGTAATATTTTTTTAAAATTTAAATTTAAATTCGACAAATGCTATGTTTTTGTGCTTTTATTATTTACTTATTTATATATTTTATCTATCAAACCACGAACTACAAAATTTCATTTATTGATTTATTCCCAAAAGTTGACAGTCGCTATTGGTCATACTTTGGACACTTACATCACACATGTCTGACCGTTATTATCACCCTGCACTCTGAGCACTCGGGAGCCGGACCACATGGGCTGCTCATTAAGTGCCCATGTGTCAGACGAGTATGGCCTATTCTGAGACGTGTTAGAATTACTTGTGCGTGTCTCTCTCTCCTGATATGATGAACTCCATTTTTTAACATTAGGTTTTATTTGTTTCAATTTATTACTTTCAGGTTCTTCATCCCATATATATTGCCATTTATTTATGAAACTCATTTTTATGTGCGTTACATAATCAGTAACAGGGATATTCAAATCTGATCTTGTCATGTGGGTTGCTCCTTTGGCTGCATCTTCATTTCCTTTGATCCCTACATGGGCAGGGATCCAACATATTTCTACTTTTTTCCATTATTATATAAATTATGGAGACATAATTTAATTTGTTGTACTATATTTTTTTTTTATTTGTAACTCTGAATATCTTCTATAGCGCTTCTCGAGTCATAAAAATCACAATATTATTGAATGATGTTTCTTTAATTATTCTTATAGCTGATGCAATTCCATACAATTCTGTTGTAAATACCGAACCACTATTAGGAGAGAGAACTGATAAGTTTTGTCAGCATCACATTTTTTAATCAGATTATCTGACCCGAATGACTACGACAAAGACCTACTTTTAAGGTCTTAAGGGTAAAAAAAATTACACAAACTGTTAAAAGCCAGATATGGATAACTATTTATATATTATTGTACCCAACGAAATTTTAATATTTCAGTGTCCATATTAAGTCATCTCAGTCTTCCAAAATAGTGAAACAGGATGTGATACCGTTTACGTTACTCTCCGGTGTTCGTCTCTGTACTGAGCTGAAATGAATATCAGAGACTAATCTGAAATTGTTAATGCCTCAAGTGCCCATGAATCATTTTATATAGGATTTTCACAGAAGATTTCAAACTGTTCTCTTCATAAGGAGCAATAACCTTTGCGACATTACGATTTTTTTTTTTTTTTTTGGCACGGAGAAGTTTACAAATTTGTCTCAGACAAATATGCTGATATCCGCTCAATATCATATCTTCACACTTTGTGTGGAGCTACACGATTATATATTACTTCTGATAATATTGCTCTTTCTTATTATTCCTCTCCGAACCGTGGCTTTTAATAACTGACAATTCTCGAAAGCATCGTTTATGTCACTCCAGTGGCAGAACTTTGACAGTGACCTGCGACATGAATTGCAGTCAAACGTCTGGTTAATAAACCACGAGTATAATATAATTGCATCTCGGTTGGGACGAAAATTCTAATATTGAGTCATAAAATTCTTTCTTCCTTTTCAGAGTCACTTCATTTATATTGCTAGGGCAATGCTTTTGCTTATGATCTATCGATATTATTTAAGATCATCCTCTCAATTCTTGATTGCAAATAGATTATACTTTCAGCCTCGATATGTACAGCTGTTATTGGCATCCAACTAATATCGGCAGTAATGAAGCCAAGGGAAATTTTATTTCACTTTTCGACTGTGAAATTCCCAGTATTCCTATCTGTTTCCTGAATTAATTAACCTGCCTCTTCATGTATGGGTAGACACCACTAAGTAATTATGGGATACCATTACAACATTCCTAGCAGGAACCAGGCTTGATACTGGCAAATATACCCATCTTTTACCAGAAACTTGAAAATGAGTTCGAGATTTGATAGTTGATGGATGCCCTTGGCGGCCACATGAGGAGAAAAGGGGTCTGTCCCTCTCACCCCCTAAAAAAATCAGGTTATACCTCGCTGCTCCTCTAATCTTATCTTATCCTTCCCACATAAGAAAGGATATAATTGTATTCGCCGCAATTCGCTTGTAGTTTTCAAGGTTATTTTCCGGTTGAATACTTTTTACAAGACCACATCAAACAAATTTGGACAACGAACAGAACATCACAGTACCCACAAAAGATTTCGCTTGTAAGAAATGTATGCGTCGTAAAAAAAAAAAAAAAAAAAAAAATCAAATATATATAAATTATTTTTCTTCATGAACGTCTTCACTGTAGCATATACTACAGAAAGACGGCAATGATGCAATTCCTTCGTTTTGTCCCAGGTTTTGCATTTCATCAGCCTCAGTTTTAGAGCCTGAAGGGTTCTTGTTGAAGAGGCGCTAAACGACTGTTTGGCAAATTCTTTTCGGTTTAGGACTTATTTCTTATCAGGCAAAGATGAGAGAATTGGGGAAAGTACAAAGAAAGATATTTAACATAAAAAAAAGTGATCCCTTTCTCCGTGAAATAACTTACATTCAAATGATAATAGATAGACAATAGATAGACAATGAGGTAAGTTTATATATATATATATATATATATATATATATATATATATATATATATATATATATATATATGACAATCATCAACAGGTTAGTTTGTCGCTTTATATCAATTTCATAATAATTTATACTTACAAACGCGCAAGGTATGGTGATCCTTAATAACAACTTGTCATGATATCTTCAAATTTCAAAAGTTCACCAACATCCGGATTATGATCCACCTCTTTTTCTTCTTTTCTGAAGGAAGGGGGGCTTTACCGATATAGTAACGCCGGTTATTAATTTTTTCTTTCGAAAGGTATTCACATGAATACTTGATGGACAACTGAGGAAATCTATTAAATTTGTAAAATTATTTACTTCTAGTACCTCACAAGGGGGTGTAGCTCAGTGGTAGAGCATTCGACTGCAGATCGAGAGGTCCCCGGTTCAATCCCGGGCGCCCCCTGGGCATATACATTTTGTTTCATTACAGCATCTCAAAAGCAAGTTGCATAAAAAGATTAATCACCTCTAATGAGGCGATTAAGTTCTTAGTGAAACCATTGAAATACATTCTTTCACTTTAGCTCATAGTTCACTGTTATTGGACGATCCTGCTAAATTTGAATTTTATGGTCAAAGATAAATTAAGGTCCGAAAAGATCATCATTACAGAAAACTTTCCAAATGAAATTTCCATTACTTTAGCTCTATGAACTTGAGTGTTTAAATGAACATATGGTCGCTTAAGATACGTATTTTTTGTTTCATCTTTTGTAATTCTACCTTCGATAACTAATTAGTTTCCTACTGGTTAATACGCAATCAGATGCACAGTTGTTGTGTTTTCCTCTAGAATTAAATCTAAACAAAGCTCTGTAATAGCGAGGCACATTGTGAAGGCGCTCTTCAAATACAATCATAAACGACCTTGACTGCCATATTTCTCCATACCCAGTGATGGGACACAAATAGCAGCTCTAAACTTTCTCCTGAATGTACTTCACAAAAGTCTCAAATACATACTGTGTATGAGAGAAAATGGAGATTTTCTATCCCACTCTACTTATTATACCTTAATCTACAATTTTATTTCAATGAGAGTGATATCCTGATCAATGCCTGATAATGTGGTATGTGCCTTTCGGAGCTCTGACTGAACAGGCGGTGACGTACCGTGACGTCACACCTTCCGCTCAACAACGTAAACATGGTGATGCAATCATAATTCATATTACAAGTGTACATAAGCAGGACAGAGTCATGTTCGGCAGGATGTAGTCAAGTGTTATTGTGCATTAAAATTGTACATGTTTTTAGCCTGTTTTACATACAGTAAGTACTAAACATCATATATATTCGTATACTTACATGCATACAGATTATAAACACGTAATTCGCTCGCCTCAACTATGTTACGATACACCTCGCTTCACATCCGCCCACAATCTACAATTTTTAATCATAAATACTTAAACAAGTAAACCTTTCCCAATCTTCAACCACCCACACTAACATTCATCACGTCTCTTATTCAATTTTTATTAACCGTTGTAACTTCACTGTTGAAAGAATTCACTTTCTGCTTTCGTTCTGTTACAAGCCCACTAACTGTTTCTTCAGTCCCCGCAACTTTTGTTTATCGCCATCAGTTAACCCTATACTGTTCCAAAATATCCGTTATTCCAAATCCCACTCACATTCCTCCTGTCATAAGATGATGCATCTTCACTCAATATTTCCATAACTTCTATCATCGGTCCTTTCATAGAAAAATTAGATATGAATAAAGCAAAAATATCACACTATTTGAAGCACAAATTCAAAACCACTGAGAGTAGTTGTGGAAGTATTTTACGGAAAATAAATCTGATGCTAAACTCGTTGTCAATTAAGTAAAACCAAATTACCGATGGAGACTGAAATTTTTCATAATAAAAGAGATAATAAATTAGCTAACTTTATATTGTTTCTCTTGGTTTATGATTGTGCCACTCACACAAGAAAACATAATATTTAGATCTATGAAAAAATGTATTGTTAACAACGTACACTTTTCGTAGAATATGTACATCTTTTAGATGTGCGAAACGAGTATTGTATTGTGTACCAACTGCATACCTCCTTCCCTGCGTAATCTTATTTCCTAAAGTAGACTATTACCTTTTAACTGTCAATAGTGCTTACTATATATAGGGGCTATTCATTGGATAGGTAAATCAGTAAGTACCGCTGTCATCTCGACTTGTCAAAATGTGGGAACATTTTGTCTTTCAATTATTTAATAAATGAAAGGATAAAACAAATGTATCCCGTCAGAAATTATTGCAAACTAATTATCTACAATGAGAAGAAAGTTAGAAAAATATCCAAAATAAAATCGCTGAAGACAGAACGGTAGTACTTTACGTATGAATATATATATATATATATATATATATATATATATATATATATATATATATATATATATATATATATATATATACAGTATATATCTCTCACTATATACCTTTCCTATTCAGAAAGAATGGCTTCTGAGGGTATCAGCCTTCCGGTTCTCAGCGCAGAGACCTTTCACACCCGAGTTGCGATCACCCGCTGTCACTATTACCAGGTACATAAATCAATGCTTAAGGTAAAACGGGGAAAACTGCCGCCGTGGTTGAAAATCGGATCGTATTCTCGGCAGTATATTTTATATAATATATAAATATATATATATATATATATATATATATATATATATATATATATATATATATATATATATATATATATATAATATATATATAGTATATATACATAAATATGTACATTGTGTGTATTTTTAATATCCAATTCGCTGTACGTAATGCCGGGAGTTCGAGTCTCCCAGGTACCGAATCGTTTATCAATATATATAAATATCTAAGTATATGTGTATATATATATGTATGTATCAATGTATATAAATATATGTGTGTATATGTATATATATATATAGATATATATACATATATAAATATATAGATATAGATATAGTGAGAATAAATACATTTTTTTGCTTAATTCACATACATCAGCTAAGTCCAATCACTAGGGACCGTTACAGCCATGGTAGTAACACTAAAAACTGGACAGTGCTGCATTAGAAGAAGCCAATTGCCTGGAATACAAATATAATGGGTCCAAAGGTAAAGGTGTAACTAGTGAAGGGCTGTGGACACAATGTAGTGTTAAAAGTCCCTGAATAGCAGATGAGCCACTTCTTTTGAGGCCAATAGCAGACGTACTGCCACTCCTGTGGCGTACTGAGGCATGAAAATAACAGTACTCTCGCGATTCTGGGGATTGAAAAGCACCAAATGGCTGGCTGGTGCAAGGGATTTGTAATCAATATGACTGCAGGGGACAATAAATTAATGAAACTTGTTATGTTAAGGAAGGAAAGCTTGATGTTATAGCATTTATGGGGACAAAGGAAAAACCCCGGGTATGCAGAACTGGGAGGCAAAGAGTTGTTGCATCTGATGCCTGTAGGGCCTGGAGAGGGGTAAAGCTTGTACAGTCAGTACAACACTGGGATGTGTGAAATACTGAAATCTGTTAATATGAGAATTGTATACGCATGCTTAGGTTTGGCAGGATAAAAGTTCTGACAGTAAGTGTACATGGGTCTCGAGCCTGAAATAAAGTGGAAAAAGAGGGTGCTTACGACCAAATCGAAGTATCTTCTCAAGAGGCTTGTAAATTTTTTATAACTTCTTTCTCTAAATTTTCAATTAGTGTTAAACTAACGTGTTTTTGACCACAAAGTTTTTCACCCAGGAATTTACACCTGACTAAATGGGGATTTTACAGGGCATAGTTCCTGTCTATTGTTTATTAGAATTCAAACTTCTACAGTCCTTCTTGACAACTTTGTTTTATCTTACACTGCAATCAGGACACTTGAAAAACTAAGCATGGTACGATAGAAATTAAGTGAAAAATAGCTATTAGGGTATGGCAGAATTAGGACATTTTGCGAATTTCTTGTGTAATTTCTCATACGAATACTTGACATATTTAATAGGACTGTCATTCATTTGATATGGATTATTTTATTCTTGGTAACTACTGTTCCTTCATGACATAAATTTTAAAAATAAGTAAAAACGAAGTGTGGCATGTGATATTTTACGAGTATTAGAGCCAAAAATTCTATAATATAAAATACATATCTGTAGAGTTTTGTGATCGGAGCATTGCTTAAATCCATGAATAAAAAAAAAAATTGTTCTATTTTTATTTTATATCAAGGGGGTGTAGCTCAGTGGTAGAGCATTCGACTGCAGATCGAGAGGTCCCCGGTTCAATCCCGGGCGCCCCCTATATTTAATCTTTATTAAAAATTATATTAAAAACTTATTTACCACTTTTAAAGGTAGAAGGCAGTTTGTTGTCTGATACAAACCATTTACAGTATGAATGTTAAGTTGCTTAATGAATATATTTTCTACATGAACATATGTGGCTGAGATAGCACACTTCCTGTGCGATTCCTTTCCAACACTTTTGTGGCTTGAAAAGAACTCCGAACTTTAAAGCCACTATTATTTTCTTTTCCCCTCCACTTCCGCCCATGATTACCATACCATAAAAATCTACTATATAAAAAGATTAATCATATGAAACATTGCAAGGTTTTTGCAGCATCTCACACAATAGCCTGCAGTTTCAAGAAAAACACGACCTTATGCCACATCTCAATAGAGGCTAAACTCGCTTCCCACATACAGTCATGCACGACCTTGACAGACTTGTCCTGACGAACTTGCTGACACAACACCCACGTATTTGCTCATGGAAAATTCGTTATTTGCATTCTAATTAAGAAATAAATTTTAAAATAAACTTCTGAAAATGACGATTTTCTACTATATTTACTCAGAGTAGGCAAATTCTTCATTGTTTAACTAAACGAAATCGTTATCATTCCTGTGAAATAGATCAGCTGGTGGAGGACCTTGATAGACGTGTCTCTCGGAACTCCCCTGATTGGGTTAAAATTGATGACGACGTCGTGACGTCATGAAGTCACAATTGCCAATAGTGAAACCAAATGCCACGTAAGTATCTCTTTGGATATCATAGTAAATAAAATACGATTTTACTCATATTAGCCGAATTACCAAATGATTCTAAAACTGATAAGGAGTGGTGCAACAAATATGACAGAGAAAGAATTCTGAACAATTGAAACACTTAACATGGGAAGATTTATTTTTAACGTCTCAACAGAAACTAATTAAAGCATCTACAGCTGTCTTATATCGTGAAATACAACAAAAAATTAAAATAAAACTACACTGTCATACTGCTTCTCTCTCTCTCTCTCTCTCTCTCTCTCTCTCTCTCTCTCTCTCTCTCACACACACACACACACACCCACACACCAACGCTAGCTTCCAAATTCGAAGCACTGCTGAAAATTAAATCTGAAACAAAACGTACAAGGAAAACAATTTAAAAAGATTAAAATCCACCGCTAGACAAATATACAGTAATATTTCTTGATATTTGTGATTATTCATGTAATATATATATATATATATATATATATATATATATATATATATATATATATATATATATATATATATATATATATATATATATATAATATATATATATATATATATATATATATATATATATATATATATATATATATATATATATATATATATATATACAGTTTACACTTAATCATTCTAAAGAGAGGATTGGTATCAGGATACATCATAAGTTGGCTATCCATTGAAAATGTTTGTACATTAGTTAAATCCTAATTCAAATTTTAAATTTAACTTAGTGATGCAGTGTAGAAGGTGCGATAAAGCTACTTTATTATTACTCATGTCGATTTATTCATTATCCAATACCACCACTACTACTGATGGGGCTCCTATTAAAACTACAACTATTATTACACGGATAAGGGTTCATCACATGAGTTTTCCGTGTTTACATTTTCGTGAGAACAGGCACAGCCCTCACGATCTTTCCCGCCTCCTCTTCTTGGTTGTAATTTTGTCCGGTGGTATAATTCCTGCAAGAAGATCTAGCAGTCTACAATGCCACAAAAAGAAGCCGCACATATTTCTTTCGGTTCAGACACTTCCTCACCTAGCATCCTGTGCACCTTGACCCTTTTCTTCACCAGAGGACCCTTCAGACTTCAGCAGGACGATAATTGAGACAAGACGCTGATCTTGAGGATCATACTTCATTAACAAACTACAGTGGTATTTATATGAATTGCTGACCAATCAGCGGCTAGGAAATTAACACAGTAACTAACAGACCAATAATGCACATACATTCGAAGTGGCTTTGTATCTTCCGTACAGATGAAAATCAGGTGTGTCACGGAAGTCCGTGCCGTCCTGCTGTCTTGATGTGTTGCTAAGGAGCGCATTGTGGGAATCACGGTCCAAGAGCCAGGTGTGATGCAGGTGTCAAGGAAGTTGGTGCCAGCCTGTCCGCGCAGCGTGGGAACCTCTTCACGTGGCACGTTACATCCCCCCTAAAGTTGACCGGGGCATTGCAGAGGGCATCCTACCCTTGAAAAATGGACTGGAGGAGTAAAGTCGCCAGGCAAATATGCTAGTTTCAGGCAGTCGATGGCAACCTAACCTGTCGCATCGCAGATGTCAATGAGGAAGGCTTTCTGCTTGCAACTGATGACCCAGTAGGGGACCCTGCAAGGCTGGGCTAAAGGCAGTCGAACGGCATCGGGGGTGAATTTTCTGTTGATGGTCCGGAGCCTAATGATGTAGGGTGAGGTGTTATTGCCAGGGAAGAATTCGCCAGGTATCACCAGCGGATCACCATACACCATCTCGGCTGCTGACAGGTCAAGGCCCCCTTTAGGTGTGGTCCGAAGGCCGAGGAGGACCCATGGAAGCTGCGAGTACCAGGTTGAGGAGTTGCAGTGAGACATCAGGGCTGCTTTCAAGGTGCGGTGGAACCTCTCAACCATGCCATTGGATTTGGGATGGTAAGAGGTTGTGTGATGCAACTGGGTGCTGAGGAGGCGGTACAGGGATGTCCAGAGCTGCGACATGAAGGTAGTGCCTCAGTCGGAGGTGATGTGATCAGGTACGCTGAATCTGGACACCCATGATGAGAGGAAAGCACTGGCAAAGGCTGCTGCTGATGCCTCCGACATAAAGGCAGCTTAGGGCCATCTTGTCGAGCGGCTGACCATTGTGAGTGGGTAACAATGTTCTTTGGAGTGCAGGAGGGGTCCTACAATGTCGATGTGGACATGGGCGAAAAGGGGTTGCGGTTGATGAAAGGAGCCCACACCTGAATTTGTGTGACGCTGGAATTTGGAGAGCTGACAGGAAGAACATTCACAGGCCCACGACTTTGCATCTTTCGATATGCTGTTCTTTGAGTGTGTTAAAAGCTGTAAGCAATCTTTCTTAAGTATTGTAAGTGGTATTTTGAGTGAATTAAGATCAAATGTGTATAATTACAATCAAATAAGCACTGTAGAGTTTCAGCTGTGATGTCAGTAAGGATAAAATCACGGATTACAAGGTAAAAATGCATTTTAGTTCAAACACATGACCACCTTGAATTCCATGTCTCTAACTTTCACTAGTATAGCCAACAAAATGGTGTTTTATTGTGCTGATTACAACTCAAATCTTGAGTACTAGCGATAAACATTACATATATACGGAATTTGTGGTCAGTGCACTGTTAATTGAGCACTGGGAAGGAAGTGCGTAAGGGCGGTTCAAGGTGCACCATCATTTGGTGGGACCCAAACTGGATTCAAAATTGCCTTCAACGCTTATTTTACGAGGGCTTCACATGCTTATTTTAGTTCGTATGGCAGTTTCCTATAGCTCATTTTGTTAATGAAACTTTAATCTTTTGAAAGGTTTTCTTAAAGGTTTAATTTTTTTTCACCAATTAAATATCGAGTGAAAAGGTGAAAATTCAGCGATCGATGTGTGTCATGGGCGATGTTTTACCCTAATACCAGTCATTTTTGACATTTTATTTTACCCTTCTCAAATCCCCCTTTCTATAGGGGCTGAACTTGGACTTAAAGGACATTGGGAGGGTGACTATTCATCTCAGCGACCTCGAAAACTACGGATTAGACACTAATATCTGTCTTTTTCGGTTATTTTTACATGTCGCCCCCTTCCCATCCCTAACCCCCTTTGGTGCCACAGTATTCTTTTCCAGATAGTAAGTCATATGTATACTGAAATGAGATATTACAAACCCGTAAAGTTTATATAGTTACTAAGTCTACAGGCAGAACCAGCCCCGTTTCAAGGAAGCCCTTCCCACCCCTACCCCCTTTGATACCCTTCGGAGCTAGTGATGTCTTACTCCCACAGTATTCTTTTCCAGATGGTAAGTCATATGTATACCAAGTTTGGTTGAAATTGCTCAATGCGTTTCGGAGTTATGCTGGAACATGCACACACACACATACATACATACATCCATTTTTATGTATATAGATATATAAACACACGTACATAAATGTAATATACCCAGACGCCCAAAATATAATTCAAATATATGTACATGCATACCCAGACACCCAAAATATATTTCACACAGTTTTTTCATTTTCACATTTGTCTTACTAACAATTTATAGGAACATCTGACACCCCTGCAATCACTCGGGAAGATACCCAATCGGTACAACGGTTTGGCCGTCGCTAGGGACAATCTGTTAATGTTCATACATTTAACTGATTAACTGATAATCGGTTTAAAAATTACGGACCCTTCCAATTAACAAACAATTTAATCAATTAGCCAGTTGATTATTCATTCAATAGATGCTCAGGGTATAAAATTAATATAGTCAGCTGGTTTATCTTTTACTTGAATATGTATTACCGTACAACAGAACTCTATATATATCATTCAGCCGAATATTACTGCAATAGTTGCAGTCAGTTACTCCCATTTTCAAACAAGATTGTAGTCATTAACTCGGTCATTTTAGGAACTGACTCTTCAATTAATATAATATTCAAGCAATTAACAGGCGAAATGAAAACTGAATACATATGATCGTAGCTAAAATAATCTTGGTCAAATTAACATCTTAAATATTAATAATTGGGAAGATATGTATAAAAGTACAATTAATCTGTATATTTTATTTTGTAAATATAAAAATATAACTACGACCACAAGAAACACGCAAAAATAGAAAATATTATATAATAAGGAAAGAAAAGCCGTATCGTAAAGAACAAAAGGGTGTCCCCAAGACCTAATTCAATTGAGAAAATACTATCCTAGAAATAAGGCACTCTCAGGGAACAATGTAAAATTACCCATGCTACATGAATTTGTGCCTGTATGTGTGTATTAACTGCAATTCGCATAAAACTTGAAATACCTATTATACTAAACATATCTGTATTATATATATATTATATATATATATATATATATATATATATATATATATATATATATATATATATATATATATATATAATATACTGTGCCTGCACTGACGGCTCAGTTGTGATAATAAATCGCTATATAAATGATAAATGAACAGCAAGTCATCCCCAGGCCTACGCAGCTCTCCTGGGTTCAAAAGCATCACAGGCTTACTTGGCCCACCCTCGAAGCTGCTTGCAGAGGCCCAGCACAAGAGAACATCCAATTAATCCGAAAGTAGCTGTTGATAGGCAGACCAGCAAAGACATATGACCACCCACTTAGAATCCTAAACGCATGGACGACGATCTGAACTAAGATTCTGACAATGTTCCAAAGTTCCGGTGTTGTCTTGTTTCCCATGATGGCCAGCACTCTTTCCAACTGAATCAAGAGAACCCTACTGATGAGAACAACATAAGTATTCGCAGCTGTAGTGCAGGCGTGTGTATGGGGAAAGTTACTCTGGCGATGTTGGAAATAAAAAACAAAACCTAAGTACCTTAAAAGGGCCCCCATTGTGAACTTTAAATTTTAGCCTTTTTAACTTCTTGGAAGTAAGAAAGTTAGTTCTCTCCGGGAAGAGACCTTTCCATGTATTTTGCCGTAAGTGTACTCGTGCAGTAATTATAACCGTTTGATTGAGTAATTGAGGCATTATTTGAGTTATACTGAGAACAAAGCATTTAGCCTTATCTTATATTGATAGGACAGTCCCTGAATGTTTTTAAACTCTCACTGGCAAATCTCCGAGACAGCCCCTAACCATGCGTAACTATTACCGATTTACATATTTCACTGCTGTATATTTTGGAGCTCATAATGTACTAACCCCTACTGTTTCACTCTGTGAGACAATATTTTTTATGTCTTCTGGCTGATGTTTTAAACACGATGTGAAATGATCATTAAACTTGCCGGTTGGTTCTAATCGCCGCCATATCCCCTGAATGCGTCATAAATCATCATGCTTTTTTCAGACATTTTGTAATTTCTGTTGTGAAAAGCTATACAAAGTTCACTGTGGAATCATACTTTCTGTTCATCAAAGTTATCCAACTAGTATCAAAGTAAAATCTTGAGTTAGATGTGTTAAGTGTAAAGAGGGGAGAAGCCCATTATTATTGCATTACCATTATCAGTATTATTTGTCTTATGCTATTAACTAAGTCTATTAATTACCTTATCCTTCATTTATGATCTGTGCTGAAATATAACCTATGTGAATTCCATGCTCTAAGTGTTCATTTTATTATGTCTAAAGTGATTGTACCTATTCTGATTATCCTTATCATTACTGTATCGCTTTGTGTGCGCATGCCATATACCTGATCAACCCTTCTGGACATATTTATTTCAGTACTGGCTGACCAACCCAGCACTGCCCGGGAAAATTCTGAAGGACTTAGAAAAATTTTCATGCACCTTCTTGTAATGACTGTTCCTTTTATCCAGAGATTACTGTGCTGACTGTCCCTTTTACCCAGAAATTACTGTGCTGACTGTCACTTTTATCTATATATTATTGTGCTGTTTCCCCCATTTATCCAGGTATTACTGTGGTGACTGTCCCTTTTTTCCAGAAGTTACTGTATTAGCCACCCCTTTTTTCCAATTACTGTACTGACTGTCCCATTTATCCAGATATTACTGTGTCGACTGTCCCACCTATTTAAGGATTACTGTAGTGACAGTCCATTTTATCCAGGAATGACTGTGCTGACTTTCCCTTTTATCCAGGTATTACTGTAATGACTGTCCCATTTATCCAGTTATTACTGAGGTGACTGTCCCATTTATTAAGGTATTACTGAGGTGACTGTCCCTTTTATCCAGGTATTACTCTATTGACTTTCCCATTTACCCAACTATTACTGTACTGACTGTCCCTTTCATCCAGGTATTACTGTGGTGACTGTCCCATTTATCTATGTATTACTGTACTAACTGTCCCATTCATCCAGGTATTACTGTGCTGACTGTCCCTTTTACCCAGGTATTACTGTGCTGACTGCCTCTTTTATCCAGACATTACTGTGGTGACTGTCCCTTTTTATCCAGGTATTAGGGTGGTGACTGTCCCATTTATCAAAATATTACTGTACTGTCTGTTCCTTTTATCCAGGTATTACTGTGCTGACTGTCCCATGTATCCAAATATGACTATGGTGACTGTCCCATTTATCCAGGTATTACTGTGGAAACTGTCCCATTTTATCCAGATATTAATGTGGTGACAGTCGCATTTATCGAGGTTTTACTGTTCTGTCTGTCCCTTTTACCTACTGTAGATATTACTGTGCTGACTGTCCTTTTTATCCAGATATTACTGTGGTGACTGTCCTTTTTATCCAGATATTACTGTGGTGACTGTCCCATTATCCAGGTATTACAGTGGTGGCTGTCTCATTTATCCAGGTATTACTGTGCTGACTGTCCCTTTTATCCAGGTGGTATTACCGTGGTGACTGTCCCATTTATCCAGGTATTACTGTACTGTCTGTCCTTTGTATCCATGGATTACTGTGCTGACTGTCCCTTGTATCTAGGTATTACTGTGGTAACTGCCCATTTTATCCAGGTTTTAATATGGTAATACAGAGTTGTTAATCACAGGAAAGAAAAGCAAAACTTGATACATAATCATTAATCACAGGAAAGAAAAGCATTTTCAATAATATATTTCTATGGTATCGAATACATGAAATGAGGTATGATAAACCCGTGAGTTTATTTACACATGAAATAGTGTATGATAAACCCATAGAGTTTGTTTGCCACATAAGTTACAAAGGGAAGGGGAAAGGGTATGGGTTTGAAACCTAATCTATTATCTAAGTTGGGTCAAATGATGAACACGTGACAAATTTTGTCTAGATCGGTCAAGCGGTGCGGATTTCTATAGCACACAAACATAACCACAAACATACACACAAACATTCACCTTGCCTGTGTTGTTTCTTTTTGTGTAAAGATTTAACATAAGACTCCTGACTAAGTGGTCATGGCTCACTAATTCTTTGTGTGTAGGACTGTGACTTGTGTTCCTCTCACATTAATTGTTTTTGCTTATTTTCCTTTTAGCACTGTCTTATAGAAGCGGTGTGTAAAAGGTGCTTCATATAAGTAGCTATTCCAATGTTGTGTAATATATGTTCCGAGTCTTCCTGTGTAAATGTACTTTCACAATGCATTCCCGAGTATGTTCTTCACTTGAATAATGAACTTGGGAGTTTTGCATTTAGTGTCTTGTTCATGCAGTAAAGTTCCAAATCTTGATTTTTTCATTGTTTCTTCTTAAGAGAAATAAAACAGCCTACATCCAATGTGTGATCAGATCTCTCCTAGAGATGGCCCAAAGGATTAGATTTATTTTACGTGGCTAAGAACCAACTGGTTACCTAGCAACGGGGCCTACAACTTATTGTGGAATCCGAACCACATTATAACGAGAAATGAATTTCTATCACAGAAATAAATTCCTCTAATTCTTCATTGGCCGGTCGGAGAATCGAACGCGGGACCAGCAGAGTGCTAGCTGAGAACAATACCCCCCCGTCCAATGAGGAACTTTGACTGAGGACTATTCTTACCTACGATTATTGCCATTATTAATGGGTATTCTACAATTATTCATATTACTGCCTTCTATAAGACTGATGTAATGTTTTTTATTTTATTTTTTTTATAATGAGTCTAGAAGTCAGTCTCAGAACTACTTGATATTTGTGTGGCAACTAATTTGCCAAGCGATTCTATACACACTCATAATTATTTCTACTCGGTGATTATCGGGTCCAGTGAAAATAAAACAAATGGTCTGTAATTTTTGTGAATCAATGTTTTTAAGTGCAAAATCTGTGATATTCCAAGTTCTTGCTAGTCTCTTATCAAAGAAAGAGTAATAATTATCTGTCAGAATTATACTTTTAGTATTGAGAAGAAAGTAGGGGAGAGATCTAAAGTGAAAAAGTGTCTGAACAGTTTATCATCATCTGGCAATGATACACCAGGCATAAAGTGAACATATGCACTTGGCCTCCTATATGAATTGTCTTTCCGTTCCTTTAGCCTTCTTTCCTTCCACTATTGAAGATACAGAAAACAAAAATATATATTATATATATATATATATATATATATATATATATATATATATATATATATATATATATATATATATATATATATATATATATATATATATATATATATATTCTTAGGTACTCAGCTACTGACTGATGTTAAATTGTTCTGCAAATATTATTTGTAATAATGTCGGATAGCTTTTACATTTGTTTAAAGTTCACGCGTTTTATGCTCTGCCCACTCAGTTGATTTTAGACAGTGCATGTATGCCAAACCTCGTCAGTCTCGACTCTGGATGCTTCCTGGGGTTTTAAGTGTTTGAAGACCCTGCTTGGTTTTCCTGTTTTCTATTTTAAATATCCTCTAATTTTTGTAGCTAAAGAAAGGTAATGCTGAGTGTTATTGTATATCCTTGCATTTGTTTTTTATAAATATATATATAAATTTGTTTTTTTCTGGAACTATGTGGGTTTCTCCTTTTTTTTCTAACGCATTTAATGGAATATTAAAATAATCTAAATAATGCTTTGTCTTTCGTTATTATATTTATGGTGTTACAAACTCTGAGGAATTATATATATATATATATATATATATATATATATATATATATATATATATGTATATGTATATATATATATATATATATATATATATATATATATATATATATATATATATATATATATATATAATATATACATATCTGAGAAAGGTAGGATAAGCTCATGTTTACATGTGTGTGTGTGTGTGTCTGTGTAACAGCAATTCATATAAGACTTAAAATAATAATCATACCAAACTACGTAAAAAGTTTACCTCAAATTTAAAGGTACCTTAAACATACATTTTGATTTCATTCATCTCATTTGCGCATTCTGTTATTAATCTGGAAAACCTCACATATCCCCTGGACAAAAATTGCTTACAATGGTATCAGTAAACTCAATGGAGAGGTTAATGGTGTACAAAATAATACCTGTGATACTACAGAAGCCCTAATAACAAGGGGTTGTAGCTCAGTGGTAGAGCATTCGACTGCAGATCGAGAGGTCCCCGGTTCAATCCCGGGCGCCCCCTAAGGAAAATATTTATGTAACTGACACTTAGGCCACAGATGTCTTGATCCCATCTTGGGCAGATCAATGGTAAGAAAATGTACGCTGAATGGAGAGGACATGAAACCCTTTGGCAAAGAAAATGCAATAAGAATTATCATTTATACTTTCTGAAGAAATAGCCACCTTATTTTTTAAAAAATGTACTTGGGCCTTAAGAATGGGCCCTTCATTAGTGTCACGGCATTTGGGCATAAATTCCGGGACTCAGAGACGCGCATGACTATAATACAGAACTCCTTTGTCACGGAACATCGCTCCCACCACCTACTCTTAGTCCAAGCTCAAGGTGGGGCCCAGAGAAAAGTTTCTGGACATTATTAGCTCCATCAAATCGGCTTCACGCAAATTTTAACAAAATATATAGTTGATATTCCGTAGCCCTGGGCTGGTACCATTTCTAATGTTAACATAAAGAAAATGGTAATGCTAATATAGAAGACAATGTTTAGTTGATAAATAAATTGAATATTTCACTTGAATATTGTACTGATTAACAGTGAATCCAGTCTTATGAGCCAAGATGTGGTATCATTATTCCCAAATGTACTCTTCAGTGATCTGTTGAAGTTTTTTATCAGATACCTTGGAGAGCAGATGGCCGGACAGCCTTTTTCCAAGAACACTTTAGTAGAGATATAAAGATATGCGTGAGAGAATGCAAATTGCGAACTGAGCGGAAAATTTACTCTCTAGTTTTAGGTATGGCTTGGGTAACCCCTCGTCTATAGTTAAAAGTAATTTCTATATCGAAATCAAAATATTAAACAAAATCAGTCCATGTGATGTATAAAGTATGTTGACGACATATGTATTTGGGCTGAGAACGAGATGTAATACTGTCTTTGGTAAATTAAATGAATGGATATCATCAATAAAATTCACCATGGATATGGAAAATGATAAGTCTACCTTTTCTGGATTGCTCAATATATAGAAGTAAATGACTTTAAATACAGTGTCGTGTACAGAATACCTACATAAATTTCTGCCTATATACATTTCTATTCTGATCAAAACAATCAAGTACAGATATCAGTTTTCAGTTTCATGTTTTCAAGAATTTTAAGTATACACTGATGACGAAATACATTATTATTGGGAATACAGGCAAGAAATTAAAACATCCTGATTCTGAATTAGACAGTGCATTAGAAACAGCAAAAAAGACTGCGTAATAAAAAAAAGAAACAACAAAAAGCCTATTTGTATTACCATATATTAACACCATCAAAGTCCTCTAGCAACTTTTATATTGGTTAGCATATAAACTAAGCTATCAATCGCCGAATAGTGGATTTTTCATATATGTATGAGAAAGCAATCATAAAATGAACTGAGCATTTTATACAAAAAGATTCTTTATTCCAATATTGTCCCCCTCGATGTGGGACCACCTTGACGTGGTGAGGCCCCAGGAATTTGTTCCCGGGTTTAAGTCCAAGGGTCTCACATATTATATATTTCTTTGGACTAATTTTGTGGAATTTTCCACTTTTTGTAAAATTTATCGGACCTGATAAATAGGAAAAGATATCACAGCTAGGACTGGGTTTATATCCGAAACTAAATAGTGGGAACTATGGTAGGATCATCAACTACACGATAATTTTCGGACCTGAGAGATATCAGATTGACACTTCAAGGGAGGAATTATTCTTTAGGGCTGGACCACGGATTCCAGGGGGGTCTGGCTCTAGGGATAGGACTCTCGGCATTCTATCCAGTTTGCCCATAATATGATTTGGCTGGGGGATGATTGTATTCTTGTAATAATGGAGTCCAAGCAAGTGGGTTTGGCTTACACTTGGGCCACTCTAATCGTGCTGTGCCATCCCCTGTGGGGTAGAGTAGGAACGCGGACATTTGGGTGTCGGTTCTCACTTGTGCCACTGGTGGAAGAATAAATTCCAAGAAAGGCTGACGATATCCTTTTAAGGTTTTCAGGTTTTTTTTTTTTTTTTTTTTTTCTCCAGTCTTTATGAATAGTGGCCATCACCAGGATTTGAGCACCCACGGGCCCTTTGATGATGTTGTGGCATAGATGACGACCTTTGACAAGGCATGGAAACGGACTATCCCCAGGAAATCTCAGTTAACCAAGAGCAGAGCAGTGGTTCGACAATGGACTCTGCTAATGGCTCTACTAAAGATAAAATATCACCAAAACATTGTTTGGAAATTTACCATATGTTAAGAATTTGCAAGTGCTTCATGTAATAGATAAACCAGTCAATGGATTTTGACAACTTACCATCCCTTTGGAACCATAGTTGAATCGGATCAACTAACATCTTAAAATAGTCATAATTTGGAATTTTGATAAATATGAAGATGCCATGAGGCTAGTAGTAACATCAATACTGTGCAGATAAATAAGTCAGTTACTTGGAAGGAGCTTTGACAGATACAGTACCTAAAAATTTTATATGTATCTATATATACATATATTCTATATATATATATATATATATATATATATATATATATATATATATATATATATATATATACCATCTGAATGGGTTCAAGATATCCATAAAAAAATTCACAGGGTAATAATCCGTCCAGAACTCCAAAATCTCCTATGTGGCTGGCTGCTACAGCTAAGGAGAAAAATCTACAATTATTATAAGTTTTGCAAGTACCTCCAGAAGAAGGCGGGAGGAATAAAGAGTGGAGATATAACTGGGTTTGGGAAAGGTGCAGTGCTAATACATACTAAATCAAAAACTCAAGATCAAATGCTATCTGTAATGAATCCTTCTGGGCATGATATGACTAAAGAATCAGACCCCACCTGAATTTTAGTTATGGCCGAGGTGTTATTTTGACAAAGATTTATATGAGTTCAATGGAAAGTGAAATCCCAAAAATTTTAGGGCATCAACAGTATGGAAAGTAAAATAGACATCTATTGCAAATGTGATTATTTTGACCTCTGAAGACCCTACCGTGCCATCCCATGTAAACTTTGAAAACAAAAGTTCGAGTAAGACCCTTCCTCCCGAAACCTATCCAGTGCTTTATTATTATTATTATTATTATTATTATTATGATTATTATTATTATTATTATTATTATTAAAATAGTTTAACCAGACCACTGAGCTGACTATCAGCTCTCATTGCAAGGTCATCAAGGATTAAAGGATTGAATTTAACAGGTCTTGGCCATTTAGAACTGGGACCAAATAGGTCATTCGCATGATGATGAATAAATGAAAATGAAGTTTAAAAGAAAAAACTGTATATTGAACATGCTTTTATTCTGAAACACATGTATGGGATACATTTGCTCGTTTCCATACATACAAAAAAAAATAAAGATTAAAAAGAATAAAATAAAATTTTATCGTGCTTTTCTGTGATATTTGTGCCTTAATCTTTGTTATTTTGCAAAGACAATGTCTTTTAATGATCGTGAATCCGACGATTATACTCGGGAAGGGCAGAATGCCTGGAAATGCATGGAATTCTATGCTAAAAAGAAGCCTACCCGCAAGTCAAGATGGCAACTTCTTGGAGATGAGGAGGCAGAGCAAGGCTACGATCCTCCCGATAGTTTCGATGGTAGTACCGTCGATAAACGCTATTGCCCTAGAAATAGTGATACTTTGGATGATTCTAGTGATGGTGAGGCAAATGTTTCTGGTGAAAGTTTCTCCATCAGCGTAAAATCGTAGTGTCGGAGGTGATCTCAATGTGGGGGGCGATCGTAGTGTTGGAGGTGGTGTTTAGAAGTAGTGTTGGTGTTAGTGGTCCAGGAGTTGGTGTTGATGTTGTTGGAGGGCCGGTGATGGTGGTGAAGGTCCCAGTGGTGTTAGTTCTAGACCTGGTGTTTTGTTCTATAATCTTGTTAGTGGTGAGATTAGTGTTGGTAAAGGGGCAAGTGATGTTGGAGATAGGCCTAGTAGTGTTGGCAGTACCCCTGGTGCTGTTGTTGATGCTAGTGTAAAGGTGCCTGGTGTTAGGAGAGTAACTGGCAAGTGACGAAAGCAAAAAAGGCTAGAAATTTAGGGGAGGAGTATGTGAGCTATAAAACTTCAGAAAAGATGCCTGCAAGGCAAATGGGCGCCCCATGCAATGATGGTTGTTTCACGGCCTTCTCTGAAATTCTGATGAGATCTTTAATAATTTCTGGGCCTTGAGGGGACATAGATTTTCCCAGCCAACAACTACCTTACAGTTGGAGTGTGGAGAGCTACAAGAGTGTTATATGACAAAATGAGACTTCTCGTGAGGATGTGCATGTTGTCTTTCATGTGACACATGGCAATAAAGCAGTACAAAGTCTGCAATGGAGTTTCATTGATATCCACAGCATTAGGAAGAAGAACTTGAGTGGATGGTGGCTAAAAAAGATTGCACTGGAATCCAGCACTGGCACCATCCAAAAGGACATGAGGGCAGGGTGACTCAACCAAGAAAATAAAAGGCCCAGTATTGAATTGTGTACATGCATACATACTGAGTCTGCCTGCTGTATCTAGCCACCAGGGAAGGGCCAGGCTAAGAATAGCGTGTACTTGTCTTAAGAGCAGGTGGCAGTATAACTGAAGTCTATAAGGATTTCCACTGGCATATGGAGGCTGAGCACCCAGGTGTGGACATTGTCAAGGAGACATTCTTCCGGCATATTTTCACAAAGGAGTATAACATCAGCTTCTCCCCTCCAGCTACTGATACCTGCAATACTTGTGAGCAGCTGCCTAGATGAGATCACTGTCCTTAATGGATGGTGATAAGGATGCCAGTCACCTTGAAGAAGAGCTGTTAAAGACATAAAGACTGGCAAGAAATACCAGTAATTCCTGAAAGACAATGATGATGAAGGATTTCGAGTCATTTACCCAACCTTCAGCAGACTTTGCCTGTCCCCAAGCTTCTGGTCAATGTTGCTTATTACAAACGAAAGTTGTGGCTGTACAACTCTGTATTTACCACAAAGGATACTCCTTACGTTTCTGTGGGATGAAACAGTTGCTAATCGTGGCCCAAATGAGATCGGAAGCTGCCTCATCAAGTGGCTTGACATGGTAGCAGAAGGAGGATGGCATGGTATCTTCACCCATTTAAAAATTTTGCAGACAACTGTAGTGGACAGAATAAGAACATCTACATCATCCTGGCAACTCCATCTGAAGCACTCTTCTCCATTGAGGTCATCTTTATGGTCTGTGGTCACACATACCTGCTGTGTGATCGGACCTTGTGATTGAGAAGCACCTGCGTACTGCTCAGTACATCTGTAGTGTTCACCAACTGGGATGATCAGTGATGCCAGTAAGCAGAATAAGTACAAGACTGTCCAGCATGGTTGCTGGTGACTTTAAAGACATTAAAGTGCTTCATTCCATCATACGGTCTGCTGGGCTGAAAGCGTGCATTAAAATACTGATCATCGATGTGTCCAACAAGTCTGGTTTCTTTATGAATGAGGACTACAGCCTGAGGAGTCTGAAGCCGACTTTGTGCCACTGACCAAGAGGAAACAGTCTGCTGCTACTAAGGCCATGGGACGTGGGCGCCCAAAGCAACATGTCTTGCAGGACATTGAGCTGCCACATAAGTACCCAAGTGATAGGGTACTGAATCCTGCAAAGCTTTCAGACTTGGAGCTTCTGATTCCATACATCCCCAGAAGAGATGATAGTGATTGGATGAAAGTCTTCTTGAATACAGAAGACGCTGAGGGTTCTCCGAGATCAACAGGATGACGACGAACAGGATGACAACCTAGCTGGGGTTGCCAACAGCCCTGATGATCACATTTGGGTCGATGCTCAAACTCGTCCTGTTGCATAACCCATTTGACACCCTCATAAAAACCCCCACTTACTGTTGACGACCCTGGACCATTTAGGATTATGGACTGGAATACTACTAATAGGACAGCTAGAACTTCGCAGGATTCCATGTGAGTGCTAAGACTTCATTTTCCTTATGTTTGCTTTCCTATTAATGTTCTTTTCTATTATTATTATTATTATTATTGCATGGTTTTATTGCTCTTATTATTATTAATGATGTCATACTGTTTATTATTGTATTTTTCTTGTTTTGTACTTTATTTTGTCACCAATGGGAATGTTTATTGGGGGTTTTTAAAAAATTTTCACAAATAATCATGACTAGCCTCATGACTAGTCATGCCTAGTCACCATGACTATGCTTGCTTTGTGAATTGGAACCAACTTGTCGCCAATGGGAATGGTTAATGGTTTTTTCTCTTTTTTTTACCAATTTTTTGGATAACTAGTCATGATTAGCCATCCAATTGCATGACTAGTCATGCCTAGTCATCATGACTATGTTTGCTTATGAATGGGGAACCAACTTGTCACCAATGCTGAATGGTTAAGGGGATTTTTTTAATTTTTCTTTTTTACCATTTTTGAACAAATAGTCATGATTAGCCATCCTATTGCATGACTAGTCATGCCTGGTTATCATGACTATGTTTGCTTTATGAATGGGAACCAACTTGTCACCAATGGGAATGGTTAATGGGGATTTTTTTTCTATTTTTTACCATTTTTTTTAACAACTAGTCATGATTAGCCATCCTATTTCATGACTAGTCATGCCTAGTTATCATGACTATGTTTGCTTTATGAATGGAAACCAACTTCATTCTTCGTTGGACTGGTCGGTACTGTTCTCGGCTGCATCTCTGCAGGGCCCGCGTTCGAATCTCCGGGGCCAATGAAGAATCAGGTAAATTATTTCTGGTGATAGAAATTCATTTCTCGGTATCATGCTGGTTCGGATTCCCAATAAGCTGTAACTCCCGTTGCTAGGTAACCAATTGGTTCTTAGCCACGTAAAATAAGTAAAATCCTCCTCCAGCCCTAAAGGCTGTTAGTCAGCTCAGTGGTCTACCAAACTAAAGTTATATAATATATATATATATATATATATATATATATATATATATATATATATATATATATAATATATACATTATATATATATATATATATACACAGTATATATATTCTTTCACAGGTCACCAGTAATAATTCTTAATGGTTTTTTTTTTTAACCAATTTTTTGGATAACTAGTCATGATTAGCCATCCAATTGCATGACTAGTCATGCCTAGTTATCATGACTATGTTTGCTTTATGAATGGGAACCAACTTGTCACCAATGGGAATGGTTAATGGGGATTTTTTAATTTTTTCTATTTTTACCATTTTTTTGAATAACTAGTCATGATTAGTCATCCAATTTCATGACTAGTCAAACCTTCGTTAGCATGACTATGTTTGCTTTATGAATGGGAACAAAATTTGGCTTCCATTCACCATCTGAGGTCAGAAAAACAGTTTTAAGTTGTGCAAATTGAAAAAAGTACTGTAGCAGACCCTACCACTAGGCAAACTAGCACTTTCTAGTCATTAAATTCTAGAGTCTAATTTTTTTTCATAGTCTTATATAAGCGATATTCTCCATAAAATTTCCTATCTATAGGTTTTTAAAATTTAAAATAGTCCAAAAAATAACCGAGCTACAGTATTTTGAAAATTGCACAACTTAAAACCATTTTTCCCACATTTTTAATTTCCCTGCTTTAAGTCCCCAGATACTCTGGGGACCCCTGTGAGGCCAAAGTTACTTTCTACTGTATGTAGTCTATATGTTCTGGGGTATATGAATAACTTTTGATAAATATTTTAAGTTTGGTAAAAATTCTCCGCCAATTCATTGTCCAAGGAGGAGGTAATTTTAATATCAAAAGTATTTGTATATTTATATTTAGCACTCAAACACGTCTTCTAGCTCTAATTGGGAAAGCCCAGGTGGATGATTGTTTGCAAAAACATCTCTTAATCCAAATAATTTCTTGATTGGAGAATCATTTGTCTGAATTCTTAGAGCACTTTTCACTGTTACTAGTTCTATGGAGAAAAGAGAGAGTCCCAGTTCACCACATTCAACTTCCGAAAGATGATGTTGGTGATGGTGATCCGAAAAGCTCAAGATAACATATTCTAAGGCCTTCATTATTGGGTCCAACGTTTTCAGAGTCTGTCTGATGCCGAGCCACATATTTCGCTTCCATAATCAATGATAGACAGTACTGTTGCTTTATACAATACAGTAAGTGTATTTCTATCGGCTCCCCAAGTAGTGTTCGGTAGTTTTTTAATTAGGCTTAATGCTCTTTACATTTGATTTCAGTGCAGAATTTTTTTTTTGTTAAACAATTTCTTACATACTAATGCCTCTGGAATAAAATTTCGGATTTACAGGATATTCTACTTCAGGACTTTCTGGGATTTCAGATCATTATTCCTAACATCCTCATTCAGTCGAATTTGGAATGGTTTAGAAGCTCTTGTACAAGAAAAAACTTCGAAGAGTCTGTTTCTTTAGTACTTGAAAGGAGGGATTTTTGGGAGCACTTTTCATTCTAGCCACGTATCGCAATCCTAGTTCTTGCCTTCTTACATCAAGCAGAAAATGATCTGTATCCACGCATATGCTTTCAACAGGTGGAGTTCTAAAAGCCCCTGAGCATATTCTCAAACCCATGTTGTGTGCACCATCCAGTTCCTTTAGCTTGGTTTTACAAGCTGAGGAATAAATCTGATAGCCATAGTCTAGCTTAGATCAACACAGAGAGTCATACAGCCTCAGAAGGGATTTCTCATCAGGCCCCAAACTAAATCCAGAAACAACCTTTAAAATATTCAAAGACTGATTAACATTAATCTTGAGGGCATTTACGTGTCTGACCCATGTTAATTTACGATCTACAGTCATCCCCAGAAATTTTACTTCATTTTCATAAGGAATGATAGACCCTTTTAGACTAAGTGTGGGAACCTGTTCCACATGCCGGCACCTGGCAAATCTTACTGCAACTGTTTTGGAAGAGGAGAATTTAAAACCATTCTCATCAGCCCACTTAGTAATAGCATTAATAGACCCTTGCAAATGTTTACATACAGACAAGGAATCATATCCAGTGCAGTATATTGCAAGGTCATCGACAAAAAGCGAGCATTTAACAGGGGTGAGAATTTTTTCAACCACACTATTTATTGCCACTGAAAAGAGTGTTACACTTAAAATGCTTCCTTGGGGAACTCCTTCCTCCTGCATAAAAGGTTGGGAGAGGGAGTTTCCCACTCTTACCTTAAAAAAATCTTTGTTACAAAGGAATATATAAACCTGATCATTCTTTCACATATGCCCATCTTGTGCAATTGTTTCATGATGCCAATTCTCCAGGTAGTGTCAAAAAATCAAAAGTAAAAAAAAATCAAGTAAAAAAATATGCAGATGGTCTGACATTGTTTGGCGAATCCTTGCTGGATTTGGTTGGTCAGCCTCAGCAAGGGATCAAGGGTGGAGCGGTTTTTCCTGAAACCAAATTGAAATGGCAATATTAATCCTTTGGTTTCCAAGTGCCAAACTAGTCTGGTATTTATCATTTTCTCCGTCAGCTTACATACACAGCTGGTAAGATCTATTGGTCTATAGCTGGAAGCTTGGGAAGCATGTTTATCAAGCTTTTTAACAGGAACAATTATGGATATTTTCCAGTCCTTGGGTAAAAACTCATTTTTCCCATATTTTGCTTATCATCTTGAGTAAATATTTTTTGGCATCATCTGGGAGGTATTTCAGCATTTCATGTACAATTGTATCCTCACCTGGAGCTGTGGATTCACTTGAGGAGAGAGCCTCGCGAAATTCTCTTAGGGAAAATTTGTAGTTGTATGGTTCAGATTTTCCCGAATCAAATTTCAGAGACATTTCAGAATTCCAATTTCTTTGAAATTCTGGAGAATAATTGTTAGGGCTGGAAACTTTAGAAAAGTGTTTTCCTAGCTCATTGGCAACTTCAGTGGGCTCTGTGATTAGAGTGTCATTTATTTTTAATGGTGACGCAACAAATTTTCCACTCAGTTTCCTTATTTTGCACCACACCACTCTTAGTAGGGTCTTGGAGTTTATTCCATCACTATAGTAAAGCCAACATTCTCTTTTGGCTTTCTTATAAAAGCGCTGCTGCTTGGTTAAAACACGTTTGTAGATTAATTTAGACTGAGGGGAGCCACTAGTTTTGTAATGTCTGTAGCACTTCCTAGTCACTTTTCTCAGTAGAACAGATGTCTTATTCCACCAGGGAACTGCAGGTCTACAAGGTTTGCCTTTTGTTTTGGCAATCGAGCCTTCAGCACTCTTCAAAGTAGATTCAATAAAGTAATCATAGGCGTCTAGTTGAGAATGAAAGGACTCAAACTCCCCTTCTAGATTGACACCCTTACTGAATTTATCCTAGTCTGCATCCTCTACCTTCCACTTAGGTAAAACTTCTGAAGGAGCATTTAGAGCATATTTCATAAGGATCGGGTAGTGATCACTTCCATTTAAATCTTCATTAACAGACCAATCAAAATCAAGGTGGATACTTTGTGAAGAAATACCAAGGTCAGTGCAGAGAAATGATTATCATGAATGTTGTGGAAGGTCACTGATCCATTATTATATAGGGTGACATCATTCCTGTCAATAAGGCCTTTGATTAATTTCCCTTTACTGTCTAAAAACCAACTTCCCCAAAGAGGGTTATGGGCATTAAAATCACCTAGGAGAAGTAAAGGAGCTGGATGTTGGTAAATTAAGGACTGAGTATCTCCAATGTTAAAAGCAAGGTCTGGTGGAAGGTATAAGAAGCAGATTGTTATCCTCTTTTCCAAAATGACTGAAATAGCAACAGCTTGTAGAGTTGTATTTAATTGTATTGTGGAGTGCTATAGAGATTTATTAATAATAATTGCAGCACCTCCATGGGCACGATCACCAATAGGGGGATATGATTTAAATATTGAATAATTTAGTCCAGGATTATAAGGACAGTTGCCTAACATTGTTTCCTGCAAGCATATAATCCCTGGATTGAATTCATGCATTAAAACTTTAAAGGTCTTCTGTACGGGCTCTGAGACCTTTACAGTTCCACTGAAGGATATCAAGCATAAATACAACGGTGATAAAATGTGCTACTTCCCACTCCTTGTAGGGGAAGTACTGTTCCTAGGATGGAGTGGGAAATTCTCCTTTAAAAGAGATTGTTTTCTTAATCCCTTTTCATCTGAATTGGAGTTCAGGGTCTTTGGTTGACCTTCATATTTTTTTATTATGGTCCTGATGTTCAGAATTTCTACTGTGATTCTGTGCACCACTAATCCTATTTGTCTTGGGGCGGCAAGACTGAATTGAACTCAGATGTTTTTGTTCTGAATATATCTCTTCCAAAATACTGAACCCATTTGAAGTTTTTATTGTAAAGCTATCATTATTTGGGGAAGTATTTCTTGTGCGCTTCTTGGTAACTGTAATTGTAGCTTTGTTATTATTTTTGTTTGTGGCTGTGACGATTGATGGCTCTGAACTAGCTCTATCTAATTGGGATTGTTCCTTTAGCTTATTTTTGTTTGAAATATTTTTAAAACATCTTCCTGAATTATTAGTTGATTTTGGAGGTGAACTGGCAGCTATCGTAGAGGTGGCATTTGTATTGACTTTGGAAGATATATTTTCTGTGCTTTTGAAGTACAATTTTTGGTATTGGACTCCAAAGCACTTGCCGACGAAAGTTTCTGACCACTTTGGAGATTTTCATTAATATTTTCAGTCCAAGGAATAAACAGGTTTGTGATATCTACTATCAGATGCAGTTACTGGTGGCCTTACATTGCTGGAATTTTTCATAAGTCTTATTACAGGAGCATAAGTAGAGTTGGCACTTTTGTTTGCCCCCATTACCATACGCTTTGCTTCACTAATGCTGGTGTGTTCATTATCAGCCACTGCCAACACTTCTTGTTCAAATCTATATCTGGGGCAACCCCTAGAATTTGGAGTGTGGTCACCCTTACATAGAAAACAGTATCAGACTGCTTCGCACTCGTCAAAATTATCGTGACACGGAACATCTTTTATTGTTATCACAAGAGTTTTGAATGTCGCCATATTCAAAGCATCTGCGACACTGTTTGGGATTTCTTTTATAGTTTTTAACCTGCATCCTCTCATGGCCAACAAAGATGGTATAAGGTAGATAATTGGAGGAGAAGGTTAACAGGATAGCTGCATCCCCTCCCAGTTTTTTTACATGTGATACACAAGGACATCGATAGAGAATCTCCTCCTCTTTAAAAACATGCAAGTCTTTTGATTAAACTACCCCTTTCAGTGTGTTAAAGAATCTGTGAGATGAAATACATTCAATATTACCACTTTCAGGAGGTTTAAAATTAGATAGCAAAATTGCTTGAGTCTCATTACCAGCTTTTATTAGAAGGTTCTATTCATAACGTTTTAAATTTCCAATGGGAATAGAACCAATCTTTCTCTCAAAACATTCGGTGGCTTTTATCAAGTTTTTCCCTCCCTTCTTGTAGATAGCAACATGCCATAAAGGGGGAGGAGGAGCTCTGGTATATGGGGCTGGTCCATGTTCTTCAGTCTCAGGGATAAAATCAAAAGGCTCATCATTTAAGCGTTTCATTGAAAACACTTTCGTGCTGAGAACTGAGTCATTTAGAATGTGGCCATGGAGCTTCCAAGGGAGAGGAAAATTTAACAAAAGCAGAAAATGACTGCTTATCTTTTTCTAGAATTAATTTAATTCTTTCTACTTTGCCAAATTGTTTTACTACACTGTATAAACATTCATAATCTAATGACAAGCCTACATTAGTGCAATAAAGGACCCTATTATTTGAATCAAATCCACCAGATTTACTAACGCCCTGGTGTCTCAGCTCATATCCATGTTCATGCCAGAATTCGCTGCCAGTGTCGTTAAGTTGTCGGATCCAGGGGAGGGAAAACTAATAGCCAAATCCATAAATTTAAACCAGTCCACATGCAAAGTCAAAAAAGTGCACACCCGACACCCAAGAGCCCGGCACAGACACCAACAGCACATCAAAAGGGGAAAACCGGGCAGCTTCTACTGCCCAGCTTCCCCACCCCAACAGACTCCCAAAGCCGGAAAAGAGACCCCCAAGATGCCAAGCATGCACACATCAGACCACCACACACAAACTGGCTCATCCACCCACCCAAAACTGCTTGGTTATAACAAGACAGTATCGTGGATCAGTCAGGTATTCGCATTCTCCACCAATGGCACAAGTGAGAGTTGACTCCCAACAGTCCACCCCATACCCTACCCTTTCAGGATAGCACCAATACGCTTGCAGTGGCCCAGGTATAAGCCAATCCGCCTGCTGGGAGTTCTGCCCCTACTAATGGGGGCTGACTCCCCACTCCATAAGTACTGGTGCACTTCCAGACAAAAGCCAGGAGTCCCACCTCCAAAAACCAGCGGCCCCCTGGATTCCGATGGGCTGATCCCCGGAGATATTTCCGTGCTCAAGATAGCAATGGGAAAAAGCCCATCACCATCTCTTAGGTCCAAAGCATATCGGGTGGCGACTCAACCACCACAACTCCCACAATTAGCTTCAAATGCGAACCCCTTCCAAATAATGATCTCTTCTCAGACTCACCTAAGCAGTAAAATTTTGCAGATGTGGATATGTCCACGACATTTAAACCAAAAACTACGTAGGATGATTCGTCAGGACCCAGACCCAAAGGCCAGGATCCCTTAGCCCCTCACCTCGTCAAGACGTCCTACTCGAGGGGCAAATGAGTATGGCCTATTCGCAGACGCGTCAGAATTACTTGTATGCATCTCTTTCTCTCTGACATGATGAGCTCCATTTTCCAACACTGGATTTTATGTTTCAATTTATTATTTATAGGTTCCTTGTTCCATATAATTTGCCATTTATTTACAATGGTTTTTATATCTCTTATATGTAATCACTAATTGGAATTTTTACATTTCCTCTTGCCATTTCAATATTTTTTCCATTATTATACAATTTGTGGAGTTCATATTTAATTTCCTGTACAATAGTATTTTTTGAGTAGTAACCTTGAACGGCTTCTATAGCGCTTCTTGAGTTGCTAAAAATCACAAAATTATTGAATGATTTTGATGGCTACTGCGACTGCACACAACTCTGCTGTGAAGACTGAGGCATTGTTAGGCAAAGATAACTGATGTGACTTGTTCTGGGATATAGCTGCATATCCTATACTCCATGTGATTTAGACCCATTTGTATAAATCACGTAATATGAACGTTTTTGTCTTAAATGATCTATGGTTTTTGTCTATGGTGTTCTGGGGTATATGAGGAACTTTTTGATAAATATTTCAACTGTGTGCAAGTCCTTACTTTATTCATGGTCCAATGGGGTGGTAACTTTACTGATGAAGGTACTTGTATATCTATGTTAAGTGACTCAATCTATCAGCTCTAACTGGGAAAGGAGGTGGATGATTGTTTATAAATATATCCCTTAGATCAAATAGATTTTTGGTTGGTGTATCACTTTATCTTGATTCTTAATGCACTTTTCATTGTTTTGAACTCTCTATGGAGAAACAGGGGCGGTTCGCTACATTCGACTTGTACTGAGGAGACTGGTGAGGATCTAAATGCTCCTGTGCATATTCTTAGTCCTTCATTGTGAATTGGATCTAATATTTTCAGTGCTGCTTCTGACGCTGAACCATATATTTCACTTCCATAGTAATGATTCATAACACTGTTGCCTTATACAGTATGGTAAGAGTATGTCTATCAGCTCCCCAATTTTGTGATAGTTTTTTAATTAGACTTAGCGCCCTTTTGCATTTTGATTTTATGTAAGTTATATGGGTTTCCAATTCAGTTGTGCATCAAATATTAATCCTAAAAATTTTGCAGTTTGGCTAATTGGTATATTATGGTTTCTGATTTTCAATTCTATTTCACATTTTTTCCAATTTTTATTTTTTATAAAACATGACAGCTTGAGTTTTTTCTATGGAAAACCTAAAGCCTACAGATGAGGTCCATTCATCTATTTTTATTAATCATTCGTTCTGCATGTTTTTTTTATGCGTGATGCTGTGTAATATATGACAAAATCATCCATATACAGGTTACTTTTAATTCCGAACGGTAGCATGTTACTGATATCATTAATTGCTAATGTAAACAGAGTACCACTAAGGACACTCCCTTGTGGAACTCCATTTTCAAATGGAAATGTCTTGGAATAAACATTATCTATTCTCACCTGGAAAGTGTGATCAGTCATACAGTTTTTAATAAACTTAGGAAGATGGCCGTGTATGTTATTATGTAATGATTTTAATATTGCATACCTCCATGTAGTGTCGTATGCCTTTTGGATGTCAAAGAGACAGCTACTGTAATTTGCTTTATTTCAAATCCTCTACGTATGTGGTCTCCCAAATTAGATAGAGAATCTACTGTAGATCGATTATGTTGTGAGCCAAACTGGGAAGGAGTTAAAATTTTATTTTCACGTATGTGCCATGTAAGTCGTGCATTTACCATTTTCTCCAACAACTACCACAGACAACTTGTTAAAGCGATTGGTCTATAATTGTTCACTTTACTAGGTTTTGGTATAGGAATTATTATGGCATTTCGCCATTCATCTGGAAACAAGTTTCTGAGCCATAAATGATTGTAAAGTTTTAATAAGTATGATTTTGGCAAATAATTTCAGAGCAAATATCACCACGTCCAGGAGGAGATTTATTGCAGTTCAAGAGAGCAAATTCTAGCTCTTCCATGTTTAATTTCTTATTATAATATATATTTTCCTTTGTTTCAACATTAAGTATTATAGATTCTGCTTTTTTCTTTATTTTTTTTTTTAAATGTTTGTCCAAATTTTGGTCACTACTTATTTTGGCAAAACTTTCCCCAAGTATGTTACTAATTTCGAAGGGATCTAAAATTTTTTGCCATTATCTAATATAGCTTGTCTGGGTGGTCTAATATTTGTTCCATTTATTTTTAGGAATTTTTCCCATACTTTTTGAATGGATGTTTCGCTTGTTATTTCCGATACATATGACCTCCAAGATATTATTTTACCTTTTATGACTTCGTTTCTAAATTTCGCTATTTTATTATATAAAGGTTTTAGTGCATCTATTTCTAATAGTACAATTGTCATTTTTAATATATTTTCTTCCAAGAATGGTTTTGATTTATTTATTTTATTGAATCTTCTGTTTAGAGTATCTAACCTTCTTGCTAGAGAGTGTTTTTCTCGTACAAATTCAGAAAGATCATCGGACCACCAGGGAACTTTGTTTTTTATTATGGGGTCTTGAATGAGGAATAGCTTTGTCTGCTGCCTTTTTAATGAAAGATTTGTTTGTCTCATTGTGATTTCTCAAATAATCATATGGCGGTATATTTCAGGTATGGAAGTTCAAAATGTCCCAATCTGCTTTTTGCATGTTGTAATGTGGAGAGTATGGTTTTGGTTTATTATTTAATAAGGATATTATTATGGGAAAACGATCACTTAGTAGGAGTCATCACAAGTATTCCAATCTAGTTTGTCATTATTATTATTAAAAAAGTTTAACCAGACCACTGTGCTGACTATCAGCTCTCACAGGGCTGGCCCGTAGGATTTGGATTAAATGACAGGTCTAGGCTAGAAGCCTAGCACTGGGAACAAATAGATCACTCAGTATGGTGATGAATGAATGAAAATGAAATTAAAAGTTGCACAAAGGCATACGCTCTCATAATGGTACACACTCATATAATAAATACATTTATACTCATGATTCCATACATACTCACTAAAAAGTTATATTAAAATTCAAAATAAATTAAGTAAAATTTTAAAATTTAGTTGTTTTAAAATTTATTAGGTTTTCATAATTTTACAATTTACTTTTTATATTTTATCAATTAAATCACAGCTCCTCATGAACGTTAAAATGGGCATTACTGAGAATGTTGAAGATTACATTTTGGACATTCATACAGTACATACTTCACTGTTATCAAAAGTTTGCAATCTGGGCATTTCGGAGGGGGACCACATGGACTGTTCATTAAGTGTCCATGTGTCAAACGAGTATGGCCTATTCGAAGACGCGTGTGAATTACTTGTGTGCATATCTCTCTCTCTCTCTCTCTCTCTCTCTCTCTCTCTCTCTCTCTCTCTCTCTCTCTCTAAGTTGTGATTTTTTGGTTTTGTGATTTTATCTGTTTTAATTTATTATTTTCAAAACTGGATTTTATCTGTTTTAATTTAATGATTTTTTTATATGTTCTTCACTTCCATTTGCTCTTGTCATGTGGACTGCTTCTTTGGCTGGTTTATCTGCCTCTTCATTTCCTTTAATCCCCACATATGCAGGGATCCAGCATACTTCAATATTTTTTCCATTATTATACAATTTATGGAGTGAAAACTCAATTTGTTGTACAAAATTATTTTTTTGATTATAGCTCTGAATGGCTTCTATACCGCTTCTGGAGTCGCTCTAAATCACAAAATTATTAAATGAGGTTTCTTTAATTATTTTTATGGCTGATGCTATCGCACATAACTCAGCTGTAAATACTGAGTCATTATCTGGTAGAGGGACCTGATAAGCTTTGTGTTGGGATACTGCAGCACATCCCACTCCGTATAGTGACTTAGATCCCCCAAAGATTAGTACAGCATAAACGTTCAGTTAGGTACGGACAACAGAGCTCAGCTATTTTTAACCACATAAATAACCATAACCACAGAATATACTGGAATATGTCTCGTATAATTTATAGCAGCAATTGTCGGTCAAAAGCCAGATGGTGGAATCAACCTTGATTTAACAAAGATACGCAATTGATCTCTCAAGAGGCGCCTGGGATTCAGATAAAATCTTCCTCCAACCAACGATTAAGAAGATCAAAAAGAAATTGTCAACCGGGGTCAATCAACGGCTGACCAATGGATCTTTTGGTATAAATACCGCATTTCTGTAATTTTTTCTCATTCACTTGGTATAAAAACCGCATTTCTGTAACTTTTTCTCATTCACTATTTGCCTAAGGAGAGAGACAGTGTGGTCTCTGAAATATACCCTTTATTTTCCAAGTTTTGGTGTGTCTATGGGCTCCCTTATATTTGATGGAATTCTGTTTTAACAGAAAATATTTCACATTTTATTTTATATATATATATATATATATATATATATATATATATATATATATATATATATATATATATATATATATTCACCATTACCATATGAAAAATAAGAGAAAGATTGTAGGTCCTGACCGGTTTCGACTTTATTTCCAAGCCACTGACGAAGGACTGATACAGAGTATAAGAAGTCACAAATATATATACTACAGGAACAGTACTGACGAACATACACAACCGTTAGAGACTACATATCCACCCACCGGCCAGTGTCGAGGTAGGAGTGGCTATAGTATATCTATATATTTGACTTCTTATACTCTGTGTTCAGTCTTTCGTCAATGGCAACAAATAAAGTCGAAACCGGTTGGACCTACACCCCGTCTCTTATTTTTCACCTTAAATATTAAAATGAATTAAAAAGTGATAACAATCTGATAATAATCATATATATATATATATTATATATGTATTATATATATATATATATATATATATATATATATATATATATATATATATATATATATATATATATATAATACACATCATTATGAAAATACTACCCTGGAACTATTCAAGATAAGTTTATAATCATATGTTTATCGAATGTGTGTTGTGTGTGTGTGTGTGTGTTGTGTGTGTGTGTGTAATAGCAATTCGTATAAAACTTAAAATAACTTTTATACTAAACAACACAAAAAAATTAAACTCAAATTTCATGGTACCTTAAACATATAATTTTATATTCATCTAATATGAATATTTTGTCATTAGTCTTGAAAACTAAATAAACCTTTCGACAAATACTGCTCATAAATGAAACTACCCAACTAAATGGAGAAGTTAATGGTGTAAAAAATAACACCTGTGATATATATCACATAATATCATGGGGGTGTAGCTCAGTGATAGAGCATTCGACTGCAGATCGAGAGGTCCCTGGTTTTCAATTTTATCCCTGGGAAAACATTTATATAACTGACACCCAGTCCACAGATGCCTCACTCCCATCTTGGGCAGATCAACGAAAAGAAAATTTACACTGAATAGGTGTAAGAAATCCTTTGCCAAAGAAATTCCAAAAGGAAAAAATCTTCCATACTTCCTGAAGAATTGGTCACCTTAGTACAAGAAAAAATACTTGTACTTTAAGAAGAAAAGAGGACCTATGTTATTGGTATCCTTCGTTTGTGTACTTGCATGGGGCCTATCACCCCTAGTACAAACACCACTGACAATAGTATAGGACTTCTCTGTCACTGGATATTGCTTACTCTACTCACTATCAAAGAAGTGCAGTACTTAAAATCTGTCAGATACATTATATTACATCTTTGTCCAAGCTTGGGAATAGACCCCTAAGGAAATATATTGGGCACAATTTTATGGAAATTCATTGACAGACTAAGATTCTTTTTCATCCTAACACCATCCATAAAGAAGTAATTTAATTCTATACATAATATATATATATATATATATAAATATATATATATATATATATATATATATATAAATATAATGAGAGAGAAGAGAGAGAGAGAGAGAGAGCATTCTAAGAGAGAGAATTCTAACACCATCTATAAGGAAGTGCATTTACCAGGATGGCCAACACCGCCAGCCCAACCAGCGACAACGCCGCAGCAGATCTGTCCGCCTGCCTCCATTCATGACGCACATCCCAGAGGTCTAGTTTTTCAGAGAGGAGGCCATCCTCAGATGGAAGAAGATCGCAGCGTCATCACACAAAGCTGACGCCGTCCCTCGAGCTCCTGCCGGACAACGTCTTCGAACAAAATGAAACAGATACCTGTACATGTGGTTCGTTGCGAGGAGACGAATGTTAGACTGGGCTCCATGTATCACTATTTTCT
Source organism: Macrobrachium rosenbergii (assembly GCF_040412425.1). Lineage (NCBI taxonomy): Eukaryota > Metazoa > Arthropoda > Malacostraca > Decapoda > Palaemonidae > Macrobrachium > Macrobrachium rosenbergii. The sequence goes on from NC_089767.1 coordinate 12,129,269, forward strand.
ACCGTTCCCCCCCTAACAAGAACAGAGACATGCCCAACAATAATATAAAAATCCCACTCCTCGACAGGATTAATACGTTGACACAGACACTTAGAAACTCTGAACTCTTGCTTTTACCTACCCAAATACCTCAACAAAATCCCTGATTAACGTCCAACAAAAACCAGTCCCCAAAGCCACAGGAGTTTACGAAATCCATTGCCTCGACTGTTACCAATCTTACATCGCCTTCACAGACAAATCACTCCCCCAAAGATTAATACAGCATAAACGTTCAGTTAGGTACGGACAACAGAGTTCAGCTATTTTTAAACACATAAATAACCATAACCACAGAAAAAACTGGAATATGTTTCGTATAATTTATAGCAGTAACCTTCGGTTCAAAAGCCAGGTGGTGGAATCAGCCTTGATTAAACAAAGAAATGCAACGGATCTCTCAACAGGCGCCTAGGATTCAGATATTATAGATAAAATCTTCCTCCAACAAATGATTAAGAAGATTAAAAAGAAATTGTCAACTGGAGTGACCTAACGGCTGACCTATGGATCTTCTGGTATAAATACCGCTTTTCTGTAACTTTTCTCATTCACTATTTGCCAAAGGAGACAAGACAGTTTGGTCTCTGAAATACAGCTTTTATTTTCCACATTTTGGCATTTCTATGGGCTCCCTTATATTTGATGGAATTGTGTTTTAACAAAACATTTCACAAGTATATATATATATATATATATATATATATATATATATATATATATATATATATACACATATATATACACATATATATATATTATATATATATATATATATATATATATATATATATATATATATATATATATATATATATATATATATATATATATATATATATATAAACACATCAACAAGAAAATACTACCCTACAGCTAAGGTAAGAAAAGCACATGTTTATTGTATCTGTATGTCTATGTGTGTGTGTGTGTGTGTGTGTGTGTGAGTGACAGCAATTCGTATAAAACTCAAAATAACTTTTATACTAAACTACTCAAAAAAGTTTCAACACAAATTTCAAGGTACCTTAAACATATATTTTTATAGTCATCTAATATGGATATTTTGTCATTGGTCTTGATAACTATCAAAATTCTTTCGACAAATACTGCTCACAATGATACAAGTCCAAAAATGGAGAAGTTAATGGTGTAAAAAATAACACCTGTGATATATATCACTTAAAATCAAGGGGGTGTAGCTCAGTGGTAGAGCATTCGACTGCAGATCGAGAGGTCCCTGGTTCAATCCCGGGTGCCCCCTAGGGAAAAACAATTTATAAAATTGACACCCAGTCCACAGATGTTTCACTCCCATCTTGGGCAGATCAACGAAAAGAAAATTTACACTGAATGGGTGTAAGAAAATCTTTGCCAAACAAAATTCCAAAAGAAAAAATCTTCCATACTTCCTGAAGAATTGGTTGCCTTAGTACAGTAGTAGTAGTAGTAGTAGTATTAAAATAATTTAATCAGACCACTGAGCTGACTTTCAGCTCTTAGAAAGCTGGCCCAAAAGATTACGGTAAAATACCACACAGATTCACGTTCTCATACTGTAACACATACACACAATAAATACATTTACTCATGCTTCCACACTAAAAAGCATATTAAAATTCATAAGAAGTTAGGCAATATTTTTAAAGAATTTTTAATTTAAATTCGACAAATTCTGTTTTCATGCTTTTATTTTTTACTTCTTTTTATATTTTATCTATCAAACCACAGTTCCTCATGAACAACAAATTCGGAACGACTGAAAATGAGATTATGACAAAATTTCATTTACTGATTTATTCCCAAAAGTTAACAGTTGCTGTTGGTCATACTTTGGACACTCACATAACACGTCTGAACGTTATTATCACCCTGCACTCTGAGCACTCAGGAGGCGGGCCACGTGGGCTGCTGATTAAGTGCCCATGTGTCAGACGAGTATAGCCTATTCTCAGACGTGTTAGAATTACTTGTGCATGTCTCTCTCTCTGATATGATGAACTCCATTTTTTAACATTAGGTTTTATTTGTTTCAATTTATTACTTTCAGGTTCTTCATTCCATATGTATTGCCATTTATTTATGATACCCATTTTTATGTGTGTTACATAATCAGTAACAGGGATATTCATATTTGATCTTGTCATGTGGATTGCTTCTTTGGCTGCTTTGTTTGCATTTTCATTTCCTTTGATCCCTACATGTGCAGGGATCCAACACATTTCTACATTTTTCCATTATTATATATGTTAAGGAGATATAATTTAATTTGTTGTACTATATTATTTTTGGGTTTGTAACTCTGAATAGCTTCTATAGTGTTTCTCGAGTCATTAAAAATCACAACATTACTGAATGATGTTTCTTTACATATTTTTATAGCTGATGCAATTCCACACAATTCTGCTGTAAATACCGAAGCATTATTAGGAAGAGAGAACTGATAAGTTTTGTCTTTGAACACTGTAGCATATCCAATTCCGTGTTCTGATTTAGATCCATCTGTATATATTGCATAATGTGGACCTTTTCGGCTTATATGCTCTATTGTATGTTGTCTATGGTGCTCTGATGTATATGAGTTACTTTTTGATGAATACTTGAGGTGTGTGTAAATTCTCATTTTATTCACTGTCCAGGGAGGATATGATTTTACTATTAAAGGCACTTGTATATTTATATTCAGCGACTCAGTCTTCTAGCTCTAATTGGGAAAGGTGGTGGATGGTTATTTATAAATACACATCTTAATTCAAATAATTTTTTGGTTGGAAAATCACTTGTTTGAATTCTTAGTGCACTTTTCACTGTTACTAGCTCTCTACGGAGACACAGAGGCAGTTCACCACATTCAACCTGTAAAGACGATTTTGGTAATGATCTAAAGGCTCCTGAGCATATTCTAAGGCCTTCATTGTGAACAAGGTCTAACATTTTCAGCGGTGTGTCAGATGCTGAGCCATATACTTCGCTTCCATAATCAATGATGGACAAAACTGTTGCTTTATACAGTACAGGAAGGTTATGTCTATCGGCTCCCCAAGTAGTGTTCGATAGTTTTCTAATTAGATTTAATGCTCTTTTACATTTAGATTTTACGTATATTATGTGGGCTTTCCAATTCAAGTGAGTATCGAATACTAATCCTAAAAATTTTGCTGTTTGGCCAACTGCTATACTATCATTTTTGATTTTTAAGTATATTTCTTCAACTTTTTTCACTTTTTATTTTTATAAAACATGATTGCATGAGTTTCATCTATTGAAAATTTAAAGCCTAAAGATGAGGCCCATTCATCTATTTTTACTATGCTTTTGTTAATGATTTGTTCTGCATGTTTTATTCGAGATGCTGAATCATCCATATACAGGTTACTTTTAATACCAATAAGTAGATTTTTACTGATATCATTAATTGCTAGAATAAACAGTGTGCCACTAAGGACGCTTCCCTGTGGAACACCATTTTCGAGAGGAAATGTTCTAGACAACATCATCAATTCTCACCTGAAAACTGCAATTTGTCAAAAAGTTTTGTATAAACCTAGGTAAATGTCCACGAATGTTGTTTTGCAAAGTTTTTTATAGATACCTCCATTTTTATCATATGCTTTTTCTATATCAAAAAGACAGCTACAGTAATTTGTTTTCTTCAAAACTTCCATATATGTGGTCTTTTTTTTTTTTTTTTTTTTTTTTTTTTTTTTAATCAGTACGTTAGTTTAACAGACCACTGAGTTAGCATCAACTCTCCTAGGGCTGGCCCGAAGGATTAGACAAGCTATTTAAACTCTTAAGAATTTAATTATAACTAGTGACTTATTTAAAATTAGTTTTATAAATTATTCTATGAATTTATATTTTAAGTTAATTAGGAATATATTATATTGTTCTATAAATCTTATATTTTATCATATAAATGATTAAATTTATTTTTTAAAATATTAAAAGTGAAAATTTGTCATTTTCTGACAGTATATCTTTAAAAGAATATCTTTTAAATAAAATGTCTCTTTGGATTCTATATTTTGGACATACCTTTAAAATATGCTTTACTGTTATTTGTATTACATATTTCGCACATTTTATAGGTATAGGGGCATGGGGTTTTACTCATCAGGTAACCATGTTCAGTTTAGTGTTCCAATTCTTAGATCCATGTCAACATTACTGAAAACCTGCGGCAATTCTGATAAGATGATGGCCAACAGTTTCTTTTATTTCTCTTAATTTATTGTTAAGTTGCTTTTAGTTATTTTGATTTCTTCTTAATCACCACTTTACTGTTCTATTAATCTTCTAATGGTAATAATTCTGCTGATATTGGGAGTGTTCTAGCCTCTTTTGCATAGGTGTCACTTTTTTATTTAATCCTATGTGAGATGGTATCAACATAAACATATCTTTTGCATTTTCATTTTATGTAATGTATGTCTAATTTCATTTACAATTTTATTTTTTTTGGAGTATAAGAGTTTATTGCATTTATTGAACTTAGTGAATCACTAAAGATGGTTACTTCGTTAAACTGGTTTTCATATATAGTTGTTAATGCTGTTTTTATTGCTAGTAATTCAGCAGTGAACACTGATGCTTTGTTATGTAAAGAGGCTTGGCTCTTTATATTGTTTCATTAAACAGGGTCCAACTCCCATATCATCTTTGGAACCATCAGTTATAAATGATTATTACTGTGTACCTTGATATGTTCTATCGAGCATCAGTTTCATGCAAACACCGTCAATTTATTAACTGGTATTTACATAGTTTTTACATATCTAGATTTTATCATCATGGAATTATTTTGTTAGTTCTAATATTATAAAGATCATTGTTAATAAATAATCTTTAGCTCTAATAGGGAAGGATTTAATTTTTGTATTCCAGAAACAATCTGGTTTTTAAATAAATCTTTGGTTTTTGCTGGACTATTTATTTTTTAAACCCCTGCACATTGTTGTTATTTTGAATTTATAAAACATTGTGGCATTTCTCCACTTTCTACAATCATGGATTGGACTGGTGATGATTTGAATGCTCCAGATAACCGAATCCCAAGATGATGTACTGGATCTAGCATTTTGAGAATAGTCTCACTAGTAGAACTATAAATTGGACTGCCAATTCTAATATTGGTAAACTGTATCCATATAAAGTTTCAATAAAATATCTCTGTCAGATTTTACTGATTTGCTTAAAGATTTCAAACCTTTGCTTTGTATGTCACATGGGCCTTCCAGTTCAAATTTGTCAAAATTTAAAATTGGACCTGAAAATGTTATTTGTCAAAAACTTTTTCGTTTAAACCAACGTAAATCCCATAAAATGTTTGTTGTTTTTTCATCAAAAATTTTAATATAACAGATAATACCCATTGTTCAATGTTTTTCAATGTCAAAAAGACAGCTTTGGATGTAATTTGTTTTCGTTCAAAAAATCTAAATATATATGGTCTTCTAAGTTACAGAGAGAATTAATGTAGATCTGTTACACTGTGACCCAAACTGAGTGGGAGTTAAAATTTTATTTTCTCAAATGTGCCATGTTAGTCGAGCATTTACCATTTTCTCTAACAATTTGCATAAGCAGCTTGTTAAAGAAATTGGTCTGTAATTATTTACATTACTGGGATCCTTTCCAGGTTTGGGGATAGGAATTATTATAGCTTTACGCCATTCATCTAGAAATAAATTTCGAAGCAATAAATTATTATAAAACTCTAATAAGTATGACTTTGCAAAAGGTGATAAGTGGCAGATCATCTCAAAACAAATATTGTCACCTCAAGGAGCAGATTTATTGCTGTTCAAGAGAGCATATTCCAACTCTGGCATATTGAATTTTTTATTATAATATATATCTTCAATTGTTTCAAAATTTATTGTTATTAATTCTATTTTATTTTTTTTTTTGTGTGGAAGTGTTCATCTAAATTTTTATCACTACTTACATTTGCTAAATTTTCTCCCATTATATTACTTATTTCTTTTGGATCAAGTGTTCTTTTCCCATCTTTTAATATGGCATGTCTAGGTGGTTTGACATGGGTACCATTTATTTTCCTGAATTTTTCCCATATTTTTTTATATGGGAGTATTATTAGAGAGATCTGATACGTATTTCCTCCATGAAATGATTCTTCCTTGAATTACTTCTTTTTAAATTTTGCAGATATTTTGTTGTATACAGGTTTTAATGTATCAATTTCTAGTAATAATATAGTCATTTTTGTAAAGTTCTTTCTAATATCGGTAATGTTTTATTCATTTTATTGAACTTTCTATTCAAATTATCTAATCGTCTCCCTATTGAGTGTTTTGTATTTATTAATTCTGTTAACTTATCAGACCACCATGGAACTTTGTGTTTTGTTGGATGGGGTTTTGACTTTGGTATTGCTTTATCAGCAGCATTTTTAATGAAATCAACAAGAAATTTATTAGTTTCATTATGGTCTTTTAAATATTCAAATGGTGGGATATTTCTAGTGTGCATTTCATATCGCTCCCAATCTGCTTTATAAATGTTATAGTGAGGACATGTTTTGCAGGATTATTTTGCAATAAGGAAATTAATATTGGGAAATGATCACTGGTGTGCAAGTCATCAACTGTATTCCAATCCAATCTGTCAACTATGCTTGTTGTACATAAAGTTAAGTCTACTGAGGAAAATGTTCCACGTGCTTTTGAAAAATATGTGCTAACTTCGTCATCATTATACAGCACATGTTGTTTGAATCCATGAACTCTTCTATTTTACTACCTGTTCTATTTGAGTTTGTACAATAGGGTTGTGGGCATTAAAATCACCTACTATTAATGTAGGTTCCTTGGTATTAAGTAAATCTTTAAGTTTACCAATGTTGTCATTTTTATTAGGTTGGTTGTATAAATTATAAATTATGTAATTATCATTTTTATTAGTAATATAATACTTGATATTTGCAAGTCAGTAAAATTTACAGCTACTCTGTCATAACATACTTTGTTATGTACATATATAGCAGTACCTAAATTTCCTTCTTCTTCTTCTCTAGATGAAGATACCAAGGCATATTTACCTAGTGTTTATATTGTTTTGTTGACATGTTGTAAACATAGTATCACTGGTTCATATTCCCTTAATAATCGTTGTATTTCTTCCAAATGTAATCTGGTCTGTAGACCATTTACATTCCACTGTATATTATAATTACTGAAAGTATTACGCTAGTGTGTTCAAGTGTTATTTACTTTTTGTAGATCATCAATTTGCATTTTTTTAATATCCTATTTACAATATTTATTTGTTTTTCTTTATAAGACATTATGTGCCCAATGCACATACAGCCCTTTTTGTGAGTGTCTAAACTAGTAGTTTCTTTATTTCTGTATCTTATAAAATTTCGTATAGTGTCTGATAAACTGTCTTTTGTTATGCTTTTGTTTTTGTTGCACAGTTCAATGAAACATTCATTACATCCACATGTGTTTTCATGTGTCGTTTCTTCATTTACTCTTGCTGCACCTATTATTGGTGATGGAGTAATCTCTTCTCCCATCACATAGCCTAACAATTCTTGTCAATGGTTTGTTCTTCTACTATTTCTTTAATGTTCTGGGTATCTGTTTCCATTGGTTTTATTATTACTTTATCTTTAGACAAAGGTATTTTCTTATTATTTGGTTTATGTTCTTTCTTGGGGTCTCCCCGCCTTTATTTTAATGGATGTATTTCTAATAATAGTTGGTTTTTTCTTGGTCTTGGGTGGAGTTCTCTCTAAAGGTCCCGTTGCTTTTTTTTTTTTTTCTAATTCATCAGAACTATCTTTTAATATTTCTATGGTGCTTGTATTGTCTTCTAGTGATTCTATTTCTCTTAAAATCTCAAATGAATTTGAGCAAAGATTTGTCTACATTTTTGGTTTGTTTTCTTTCTCCTTTGCTATATTTTAATTGTTTCTTGCAAAGTGGTTATTTTTTTGAGACTTGGGTGATCTATCAGGGTTTTGTTATTCTTATTTATTTCCACTTTTGTTTCTTTGTTTTGATCTTATTTTCTGCAGAAAATTCAAATGTTTTGAGCAAATATTTGATCATGCATTCCTCTAACCTTTAATTCTAATTTGGCCTCTTTTATAGGCATTCCTGTCCTTTCCTGAAGTAATTTCAATTCAGTATTGTATATATAATACATACATTCCTTTCCTTAGATCTTGCATGGTGATTTTGTCCATTTTAATTCACCTCATTTTGGTTCACTGTCACTTTCCACTGTGTGGCATGTTTGTCAGATCCACAGTATGCACATATCTTGATGTATTTTGTCAAGTTTTTTTTGGTTCTTGTATGTCCATACATACTACAGTTTTGGCACTGTAGTGGTTTTGGAACATACGGTCTCAGTTCTCTGCTTTGGCCAAGATTTTAATTTTTAAGGGTAATTCATGGCCTTCAAATTTTATCTTTGCTATTCTTAGTATTTTTCATTACTCCGTCTACTAGCTATGTTGTATATTTCGCAGTCTTGTACATATTGTTGTACCTTTTTTTAAGGGAATCTAGCAATATATTCTTTTCTATTGGTTCATCATTTATCAGGAGTACTATGGTACCCTGGACACTGTTCATATTGTCATGTTTTTAATATGTACTTTAACATTATCAATATTTTTATATTTAAGTAGTTTTCTAATTGATTTTTTGTTGTGGTTTCTATCAACCATCTGTTCTTTTATTTGTCTGAATGACATTTCAGTAGTTGAATGTCGATTCAATAAGGAAGTTTTCTAATTTCAATGGTGATATTTTTTCTCCGTTTCTAATGTTAGGAATCTTGACCAACTTCAAAGTGGAGTCACTCCCAAAGAGGAGTCGATAGTGGGTCAATGTTATATCAAGATATTTGGTTTTTTTTATATTGTTTTTTTTTTTTTTTTTTTTTTTTTTTTTTTTGGAGCATAGGGCTCCAGTGCTCCATGTAACTGCATTTGTAATTTTTCTGATTTTTCCAGAGAGTGGTTGTCAGAGGAGGTTCCTGCAGTTGTCAACTGTGCCGAATCGCTACCATCAAAGGGACCAGGGGTACTCAAATCTTTAACACAACTTGTGCATTAAGACAAGTAAAATTGAGAGAAAAAAAAAAAAAAAAATAAACCTGAAAACTTTAAAAGATATCATCAGCCTTTCATGGGGTTTATTCTTCCACCAATGGCACAAGTGAGAACTGACTCCCAAATGTCCGGGTCCCTACCCTACCCCAAAGGGGATGGCTCAACATGATTAGAGTGGCCCAAGTGTAAGCCAACCCGCTTGATAGGACTGAGGTATTACTAGAATACAATCATCCCCACCTAATCACATTATGGGCAAACCGACAGAATGCCGAGAGTCCTATCCCCAGAACCAGACCCCTGGAATCCATGGTCCAGCCATAAAGAACAGTTCCGCCAGCTGAATCTCACTCTCAGGTCCGAACATTATCGGGCAGTTGATGGTCCTACCACATTTCTCACTATTTAGCTTTGGATATAAACCCAATCTCAGCTATGATATCTTGTCCTATTTAACAGGTCCAATAAATTTTGGCAAAAGTGGAAAATTCCACAAAAATTAATCCAAACAAGTATATAATTATATATATGACACTCTTGGACTCAAAACCCGGGAACAGATTCCTGGGGCTAAAGAGCCCCCTCACCACGTCAAGGTGGTCCCAAATCGAGGGGACCAAATACATTAGCCAAATCCCTAGTTAACGTCCAACAAAAATCAATCCCCAAAGACAGGAGTTTATGAAATCCCTTGCCTCGACTGTGACCAATATTACATTGCCTTCACAAGCAAATCACTCCCCCAAAGATTAATACAGCATAAACATTCAGTTAGGTACGGACAACAGAGCTCAGCTATTTTTAACCACATAAATAACCATAACCACAGAATAAACTGGAATATGCCTCGTATAATTTATAGCAGCAATTGTCGGTTCAAAAGCCAGATAGTGGGATCAGCCTTGATTTAAAAAAGAAACGCAATGAATGTCTCAAGAGGCACCTGGGATTCAGATATTATAGATAAAATCTTCCTCCAACCAACGATTAAGAAGATTAAAGAGATATTGTCAACCGGGGTGCACTAAACACTGACCTATGGATCTTTTGGTATAAACATCGCTTTTCTGTAACTTTTTCTCATTCACTGCTTGCCTGAGGAGAGAGAGAGAGTTTGGTCTCTGAAATATACCCTTTATTTTTCACGTTTTGGTGTGTCTATGGACTCCCTTATATTTGATGGAATTCTGTATTAACAGGAAATATTTCACAGTTATATATATGTTTATTGTATCTGTGTGTGTGTGTGTGTGTGTGAGTAACAGCAATTCGTATAAAACTTGAAACAACTTTTATACTAAACTACTCAAAAAAGTTTAACTCAAATTTCATGGTACCTTAAACATATAATTTTATATTCATCTAATATGAATATTTTGTTATTAGTCTTGATAACTAAATACCCCTTTTAGACAAATACTGCCCATAAATGATTCTAGCCTACTAAATGGAGAACTTAATGGTGTACAAAACAACACCTGTAATATATATCATGTATAATCAAGGGGGTGTAGCTCAGTGGTAGAGCATTCGACTGCAGATCGAGAGGTCCCTGGTTCAATCCCGGGCGCCCCCTGGGAAAACATTTATATAACTGACACCCAGTCCACAGATGTCTCACTCCCGTCTTGGGCAGAAGAGAAAATTTACACTGCCAAAGAAATGCCAAAAGAAAAATCTTCCATACTTCCTGAAGAATTGGTTGCCTTAGTACATGAAAACATGCTTGTACTTTAAGAGGAAAAGAGGACCTATGTTATTGGTATCCTTCGTTTGTGTACTTACTGTATATGGGAGCTATTGCCCCTAGTACAAACACCACTAGCAATAGTATAGGACTTCTCTGTCACTGGATATTGCTTACTCTACTCACTATCAAAGAAGAGCAGCACTTAACTGTCAGATACATTATATTGCATCTTTGTCCAAGCTTAGCGATGGACCCCTAAGGAAATGTTATGGGCACTATTTTATAGAAATTCATTGGCAGACTAAGATTCTTCTTCATTCTAAAATCATCCATAAGGAAGTGCATTTATATATATATATATATATATATATATATATATATATATATATATATATATATATATATATATATATTCTAAATATTCTGCTGTTCGCCCTATCTGCATTATTTAGTAAGAATATTATTCAAACAAAAGCATAATAGGTCTCTGTCAATGCTAATTATTCAAACAAAAAGGACAGGAATGCGGTAGGCTGTGTTTAAAAAAAAAAAAAAATAACGTCTTTAGCAGGGATAGTTTAGCATTAGGGGCCTAACCCATAGGGAGGGTTTTACCAAGTCACCTCTATTGAAAATGGTCTTAAGCTTCCTTTTGCTCTGTCCTATGCATTTGGCGACGTCTCTGTCAATTTTTCGGAATGCCCAGAGCTACCTACGAATGTCGGAAAAACAGCCCAACGCTACAGCTTTAACCTGACCTGACCCGACGCCAGAGAGAGAGCTCAGCTTTGAGACTAAGAGCACGCGTCATGCTCAGACGAACTTTATCCTTTGTCCTCTCCTGTCTTCTTTACTAGTGAACCGAAATACCCGTTTATTTCAAGAAGCCGTATCGACAGTTCCAGTGTGTAAGCAAAGCACTTAACGGTAGGTCTGAAGATTGATGAGTATCTGCTGTCTGCTAGTATTCCTCCACTGTAATTCATACATTCCCTTTGTTGTCACCACTTCGCCACTATCTACGAGAACCTGGTATGACCGTATTTCTTCTATGAAGTCTAGTGTATGAATAATTAATATTGCCTAGTGAAACTGTGTACGCTATTTCCGTGCAGTAAGTAGGAATTAGGGAAAGTTAAGTAAATTTCAGGCAGCCTTGTGTCTCAATCCCACTGTTTGGAAGAGAAATAGCCTTTACCAGTACGAAACTGTGTACGATATCTACCAGTATAGACACTTGTTGGATTATATTTTTTTTACCTAAAGAAAGGGGGGAATTGACTGTCAGACGCTGACTAATTGTTAATGTTATTTCCTTCGCTTACAGCACATTCTTTCTTTGTCGGGACTAAGCAGGAAGTAAAGGGGTTTGATGTAATCCATTTGTTGCAGAGTAATCCGTTAACGCGTACGTCGTTCCCGGCTGGCAACCTACTTCAATTAAGTAACTGTCTGTCTTTGAGGTTAACTTTAACTTTAAATGACAGGTTATGAGTGTCATTGGTGAAGCAGGGCCCCATAAATACAATGATTAATTAATAAACTCATCAGCCAAGCGGACGGCAATTAATTCTGCACGAGAAAAGAAAAAAAAAAGCGTAGATCATAGTAATTTAGTTTTCCATCTCCCTAACGTAAAATCCTTTGCATTGTTGGTGTATTTAGTTAAGATTTGAATTCCTACATTTGCTTCGTTCGCTTTGTGAGAGGAATTCAAGTGCTTTGTGTGATTCAATTGTAAACAAAGGCGCCTCGAGACGTTGTGTATTCATCCACCGAGACTGCTTCCAGCTGCATTTCATTTTGAACTTTGCTGCGCTTATAACGTGATTTGTCCGACATATTGGAGTCCTAATTGACCACTCCCCATGTCCGCCATCTTAAAACCTGTGTGACTGGTTTGTGGGCGCCACAGTCACCTTTGCCTCTGCCTCATTGCCACTTCAAGAACTATTTCGTTGTGCGGAGTAATCCCCTTCGCAAAATCTTTGCCAGACATAGACTTCAATAGATAGAAAATAGGATAGGTTCCATACAATAGATAAACCAAGACATAATTTAGTCAGGGAATGATAGGTCTTAGTTAGGAAATGTATAACAGGTTCCTATACAAATCCACTAGCGTAAGAAATCATATAAGGAAAAGAAACTTTTTTTTTTTTTAACGTTAGTTTAACCAGACCACTGAGTTAATATTAACTCTCCTAGGGCTGGCCCGAAGGATTAGACAAGCTATTTAAACTCTCTAAGAATTTAATTAAAACTAGCGACATATGTTAATCTAAGAACTAATTAAGTTAATTACGAATATATTATAAATTATTCTATGAATCTTATATTTTATCATATAAATGATTAAATTTAAGGAATTTTAAAATATTAAAAAGTGAAAATTTGTCATTTTCTGACAGTATATCTTTAAAGGAATATCTTCTAAATAAAATGTCTCTTTGGATTCTATATTTTGGACATACCTTTAAAATATGCTTTATGCTTTACTGTTATTTGTACATTACATATTTCACACATAGGTATAGGGGCATGGGGGTTACTCATCAGGTAACCATGTGTCAGTTTAGTGTGACCAATTCTTAGTCGTGTCAACATTACTGAAAACCTGCGGCAATTCTGATAGGATGATGGCCACGGGTCTACAGTTTCTTTTATTTCTCTTAATTTATTGTTAAGATTGCTTTCCCTCCAGTTATTTTGCCATTTCTTCTTAATCACCACTTTACTGTATCTAGTATAATCTTCTAATGGTAATAATTCTGCTGATATTGGGAATGTTCTAGCCTCTTTTGCATAGGTGTCAGCTTTTTCATTGCCTTCTAATCCTATGTGAGATGGTATCCAACATAGAGTAACAGATATCTTTTGCATTTTCATTTCATGTAATGTATGTCTAATTTCATTTACAATTTGATTTTTTGGAGTATAAGTGTTTATTGCATTTATTGAACTTAGTGAATCGCTAAAGATGGTTACTTCATTAAACTGGTTTTCATATAAAGTTGTTAATGCTGTTTTTATTGCTAGTAATTCAGCAGTGAACACTGATGCTTTGTTATGTAAAGAGGCTTGGCTCTTTATATTGTTTCCGTAAACAGCAAGTCCAACTCCCATATCATCTTTGGAACCATCAGTATATAAATGATTATTACTGTGTACCTTGATATGTTCCAGAGCATACAGTTTCACAGCAAGTGGGTTATTCAATTTATTAACTGGTACTGTACATAGTTTGTTACATATCTGGGAAGCACTTATCATCCATGGAGGCATTATTTTGTTAAAATTGTAAAATCTAATATTATAAAGATCATTGTTAATTAATAATCTATTAGCTCTAATAGGGAAGGATGGGGTAATTTTTGTATTCCAGAAACAATCTGGTTTTTTAATAAATCTTTGGTTTTTGCTGGACTATTTATAATTTTTAAACCTCTGCACATCGTTGTTATTTTGAATTTATAAGATAGTGGCATTTCTCCACTTTCTACAATCAAGGATTGGACTGGTGATGATTTGAATGCTCCGGTGGCTAACCGAATCCCAAGATGATGTTCTGGATCTAGCATTTTGAGAATAGTCTCACTAGCAGAACTAACAGAACTGAAACTCATCATTTTAAATCATAACTCCTCAGAGTAAGACGTACGACTCAGGCTACAGGATAGTTACAATTGTTAAAACAATCCCCTAAAAAAAGAGCCCAAGATGACGTATCTCCCAATAAGAACCCTGCCAGTGAGCAGTTATAAAAATTTTACTTAAATTTTCTCAAGCAGCACAAATTTGCTGGCTGAATATCTCTCTCTCTCTCTCTCTCTCTCTCTCTCTCTCTCTCTCTCTTAGTTTCAAGTAAGCATTCAACCTAACCTAACCAAGTGTATGTGCACCGAATTCATCAAAAGTCCGGGGCAACACGAATAATTAATTAAACTACACTACAATAAAAGAAACACCTCTGTCCCACAAATAGATGAGGACAAGTTAAGATTAATTACAGTTAGAAACTGTCGGTCATGAGTGAGGGCTTTAACCAGACTTAAGCAGAAGGTAGCCTTTCCCCCTCTGCATGAGAAGGGGGTAGTAGCACAGCCGGTACTGCGACCAGACACTCACGAGGGCCTCGAAAGCAACTACAATTCAATTTTCCTTCCACAGTGCCACTAATCTGAAGCACTGTCATCAGCGAGTAAGCTTACATCTCTCTCCCTCTCTCTCTTACCTTCCCTTTCTCTCTCACTCATTTGTTACATTCTGCTGGGGTAGCGTTCACTTTTCTTAAATATAACCTAGTTGGACTCAAGTAAAGGGTTCCTAGGAATGCACTGGCACTATAGTGCCACCAACCAAAGGAGAAAAAACCAGAAAAAAAGGAACACAGAAGAAAAGTCCTATTGGTGCCTGAGTTACACCAGTACATAAGGATACTGAGTGCCACCAGTGTGACCTTTACATGACACACTGAACCACAGTGCCACCTTATTGAAAAGGTACCACATCACTGAAGAGTCACCCTAAATCTGAGGGACACTCCCTTGCTGCCCAAGTACGTCCAGTCGACCCAGATAAATGCCCTTCCCCACCAGAACCATGACAGCAGAGAATTATAAAGCCTTCATGGAGCTGGGGACGGCAGCATGTCTCACTGGATTGGACCTCACCAAGTGGGTCAAGGAGCAGATGGATGACTTGGCGAAGCGAGGGAAGGAAGAAAGACTCGAACGGCGGAATTATGAAGTTGACCAGAGGAGGTATGAAGAAGTATGGAGGAGGTATGAGGCCGAACAGAGGCAGCTGGAAGCCGAAAGATGAGAGGAGAAGACAACATGAGTTAGTCTTCAAGGAAAAGGAGCTCGAGCTGGAGAGAGCAAAAAGGGAAAATGCAGAAATTATGGCTAGACATCAAGCCTCCAGCCCCTCACATGCTGCACCAAATGCTACAATCTCAAGCATTAATTCCCTCGTCCCCAAGTGGACTGAGGACAAGCCAGAAGCATGGCTGGAGGAAATCGAGACACTCTTCTATAGCTACAGTACCACCGAGACAGAGAGGGCCTTAGTAATAGCCAAGCACATGGAGGGAAAAGCTAAGGCAGCTGTTCGCTCACTGGAGAAGAGCCAGAGAGGCAACATGGTTGAAGTGTGTAGAGTCATCATGAAGACCTACGAAATAACCTGGGAGAAATGGAGAGACAGCGGTTCCGAGGTCTTGCCAAGGAAGTCAGCTGGTCCTGGACTGAATGGGCATGTCACAAGACCCAGTCTGGTACCCGCTGGTTCGACTCCCTTGTCTTGCAAAACATTTGAGGACCTCTCTAATCGGACCATGCTGGAGGATCTTTACCAATGTGTGCCTCGGCCCCTTGCTGTATATCTAAATGATACGAAGCCCATCACCCTTATGGAAGCCTGCCGCATGGCCGATTCATGAGAAACCCTCAACCAGTCCCACAGCACATCTCAGCAGCACATAGTGCCACCTGGGTACCTCTCAGGCTCAACTCGTCCGAAGAATGGACTGCCAAGCAAGCCTACATGCACCTACTGTAAAAGGGTGGGGCACACTGAAGCTGAGTGCCGATACAAGCTTGGCACTAACAAGCAGCCTCCTACTAACAGCCAGAACTCCCCTCCCTCTATATCCACTCAACCCTTTCCACCAATAGTCACCACAGGCCAATGAGCCCCTACAAGAGGCCAGTGCAAATCCTGTAGTGCTGCCGGCCACTACAGTGCTGGATATCCGGCCTGTCCACGTGTCCCCACCACCAAGTTTGTCAACCTCATTAGCACCTCATTCTCTGTGGCCGGGCCGCAAAAGATACTTTACCCCGTGAGACTGGAAACCCAGTTCATCTCGGTGGACCCCCTTAAGGACTCTAGCCTGCCCATGACTCTTCCAGTCACAGTAGACACTGCAGCAGACATTAGCCTGATCTCCAGAGCCCAAGTGCCAGCCGGTGCCATGGTTGACGAGAAAACTCGGTGGAAGATGAGGTGGATAGAGGGCCACACCATTTCTGTTCCCACAGTCAAGCTCCAAGTCACGACATCTTGGGGCATGCTACCCCACCGCCTTGGCATGGTGGGTCGAATTCGGCCCGGAGTTAACTTCGTGTTGGGTCAGGACCTTCTCTTGGGAAGCCCTTCCCCAACGCCACTTCGCTGCCATGCTACCTCCTTCACAGAGGCCCAGACTGTAGGAGAACCCGATAAAGAAAACCCACCTTCTGCCCACCGAAGTGGTCAGTGGAAGAGGCATGCACCAAACCATTCTCAGCCTAGCCCTCTCTATTCGCAAAGGGCCGGCCAGCAAAGAGGTCCTCCCTCTCCTCAAAGAGACATTCAGGAGGAGCAGTACCGCTGTAGGATGTGCCAGCGGACAGGCCACTCCACAAATTGGGAGGGCTGCCCAAATAAGCAATGCCCAGCAGACACCCCTGAGCAAGACTCTCCGAGAGGCTCTGATCTCCAGCTGGGGCAGGAATCTCTGCCGCAGCCAAATTCAAGCCATCTATGAGGTATTGCACTTCCGGACCTCTCGTCAGGCGGGCCTGACCCTCAAGCGCTGCCAGTGCCACGCTCCGCCCAGTTTGGACATTGAGCCCTCAATTAAGAAGGACCCTGTGCCTGGCCCAGATCACAAGGGGGATCCTCCTCCAGGAGATTCAAGATTCACCACGGCACTAATCATAGCAACCGAAGAGTCTCCGACACCTGACACTTCTCCACCAAATCCGTCCCCAGAGGATGAACCCCAGGTGGACCAAACTATTACAGTACATCTTCTCTGGAAGACCAGGAACTGGCCTTCTCGGACGCAGAGGTCGAGATCACTCTCGCTCTGGTTGTCACAGCAGTCGGAGTAGGGAGCCTTCCTGTAGCTTTTGAAGTTATCCCTGACTTTGCACACACTAGCCCTTCTGGCCTTTCCCCAGAGTCGGTGCCCTCATTACCTCCAAGGTCTGACATAGATAGGCCTTGGAGGAACCCGAAGAAGAAGAAGAAGGGGCAGAAGAGAGCCCAGTAGTCGCAGAGCCATGACTCATCCTGGCACTAGTGCCCTCTCAGCACAGTGCCTTACCATCTTAGAGTGATCCTGACCCTTGCCCAGAGAAGGTAGCCAGCATGATCTCTACCATACAGTAGCTTAGACCCAATTGTGTACTTTGGAATAGTAACCTTATCACTTACACCTTCCATCGAGCCACAGTAACCACATAAGTATAGTGTAACTAAAATCAGACAATCTCAGCTATTGAGAAGAGACCCACTATGCTCATGACATGCATGGTCTAAGACCTCAGTGAGACAAGCCTCATGTAATAACCAGTAATTACCAATTGTATTGCAGAAAACTTTGTAATTTAGCTAGTTCATTGTCCCTTACGTTGGTGCTATGGTCGTGTTAGGATAGGTTAGGCTAGGGAATACCATAGAATGTAACATTTGACTAGGTCTAAAACATCACGATTATAGGAGGTAGCACGTAACAACCGTAAGCACCTTTAAGTACACTTGGGATTCTGTAATGTAAGTGATCAAAGCTCATATCCTATCTAGAGTTAGGTAGATCTGTAGCTAGTTAGA
Organism: Macrobrachium rosenbergii; assembly: GCF_040412425.1. Lineage (NCBI taxonomy): Eukaryota > Metazoa > Arthropoda > Malacostraca > Decapoda > Palaemonidae > Macrobrachium > Macrobrachium rosenbergii. The sequence continues at coordinate 12,147,694 of NC_089767.1, forward strand.
CTACACGGGACAAATCTGCTCAGGGGAGATGAGTAACGTAATAGAGAAGAACAGCTTCCCTAGTAAAGACCTTCACACCCGAAAGGGAGTGAAGGCCTATTTAAGCGGGGGAGTTTTTATAAATATTCTGCTGTTCACCCTCCCTGCATTATTTAGTAAGAGTATCATTCTAACAAATAAAGGAAGGGGTCTCTGTCGACGCTAAGGGAATGTGGTAGGCTGTGCTTTTTAAAAAAAAAAAAAAAAAAAAAGTCTTTAGCAGGGATAGTTTAGCATTAGGGGCCTAACCCATAGGGAGGGTTTTACCACATCGCCTCTATTGAAGGTGGTCTTAAGCTTCCTTTTGCTCTGTCCTATGTATTCGGCGAAGTCTCTGTCAATTTTTCAGAATGCCCGGGGCTACCTACAAACGTCGGAAAAACAGCCCAACGCTACAGCTTTAACCTGACCTAACCCGACGCCAGAGAGAGAGAGCTCAGCTTTGAGACCAAGAGCACGCGTCGTGCTCAGACAAACTTTATCCTTTGTCCTCTCCTGTCTTATTTACTAGTGAACCGAAATACCCGTTTATTTCAAGAAGCCGTATTGACAGTTCCAGTGCGCAAGCAAACCGCATAACGGTAGGTCTGAAGATTGACGAGTATCTGCTGTCTGCTAGTATTCTTCTGCTGTATTTCATCCATTCCCTTTGTTTTCACCACTTCTCCACTATCTACGAGAACTTGGTATGACCATATTTCTTCTATGAAGTATAGTGTATGAATAATTAACATTGCCTTGTGACATCGCATACGCTATATCGGTGCAGTAAGTACGAATTAGGGAAAGTTAAGCAAGTAAATTTCAGGCAGCCTTGTGTCTCAATCCCATTGTTTGGAAGAGAAATAGCCTTTACCAGTACGAAACTGTGTATGATATCTATCAGTATAGACACTAGTTGGGTTATATTTTTTTTTACCTGAAGAAATGGGGGAATTGACTGTGTCAGACGCTGACTAATTGTTCAAGTTATTTCCTTCGCCTACAGCACAATCTTTCTTTGTCGGGGCCAAACGGGAAATAAAAGGGTTTGCTGTAATCCATTATCCTGTACGTCTTTCCGGCCAGCGACCTAATTCAATCAAGTAATTGTCTGTCTTTGAGGTTAATTTTAGCTTCGATTGACAGGTTACGTGTGTCATTGGTGAAGCAGGGCCCCATAAATTACATTAATTAATTAATAAACTTACCAGCCAAGCCCCACACATAACAGTATATATATATATATATATATATATATATATATATATATATATATATATATATATATATATATATATATATATATATATAATGTATATAAACAGAGCATTCTAACAACATCTATAAGGAAGTACATTTACCAAGATGACCGACACAGCCAGCCCAACCAGCGACAATGCCGCACAGCAGCATCTGTCTGCTTGCCTCCATTCACGATTCACATCCCAGAGGCCTGGTTTTCCAGAGAGGAGGCCATCTTCAGATGGAAGATCACAGCGCCATCACACGAAGCTGACGCCGTCCTCACGCTCCTGCCGGACAGCGTCTTTGAACAATATGAAATCAGATACCTATACATGTGGTTCGTTGCGATGAGAAGAATATTAGACAGGGTTCAATGTATCACTATTTTCTACCGTTCCCCCTCGACAAGATTAAGACGTTCAACAGACCTGGAAATTCTAACCCTTTAAACTTTACCTGTTTACCAAATACCTTAGCAAAATCCTGATTAACGTCCAACAAAAACCAGTTCCCAAAGACACAGGAGTTTACGAAATCCTTTGCCTCGACTATGATCAATCTTACATCGCCTTCACAGGCAAATCACTCCTCCAAAGATTAATACAGCATAAACGTTCAGTTAGGTACAAACAACAGAGCTCAACTATTTTTAACCACATAAATAACCATAACCACAGAATAAACTGGAATACGTCTCGTATAATCTATAGCAGTGATTTTCGGTTCAAAAGCCAGGTGGTGGAATCAGCCTTGATTAAACAAATAAATGCAATGAATCTCTCAAGAGGCACCTGGGATTCAGATACTATAAATAAAATCTTCCTCCAACAATTGATTAAGAAGATTAAAGAGAAATTGTCAACCGGAGTGACTTCACGGCTGACCTATGGATCTTCTGGTATAATTACCACTTTTCTGCAACTTTCCTCATTCACTATTTGCCCAAAGAGACAAGACAGTTTGGTCTCTGAAATATAGCCTTTATTTTCCACATTTTGGCATTTCTATGGGCTTCCCTTATATTTGATGGAATTCTGTTTTAACAAAACTTTTTGCAGTCATATATATATATATATATATATATATATATATATATATATATATATATATATATATAATATATATATATATATATATATATATATATATATATATATATATATATATATATATATATATATATATATATATATATATATATATATATATATATATATATATATATATATATATATATATATACATATATATATACACACACACACACACACACATATATATATATATATATATATATATATATATATATATATATATATGAATATAAAATAATACTATATGTAAATAGAAAATAAGATATAAACACTATTTAAACAAACCATATATTTCAGTCAACTTTGTTTTCAATACTGGTAGAATATGGACTGGAAAGTTACAGCAATGGTATATAACAAAAACATGAAGGTGTGGCCTTAGGCCTCCGATGTTAAACGTTTCTTAAGAAGGAGGAGATTGACCAAATTCCCTATGGTTTTTTCATTAGCTCTCCGTTTGGCGATGGATCTGGCAGTCGACATGTTCTTGGGTCATCTTCTTCAAAAAGGGTGCGACAATTGTGTCAATGGCGTCCGATTTCTCAATGTCCTCCTGACAGGTTCAATTTTGATTGATGATAGCAGATTGCATCTTTCTTTTATACGGACAGCTACTCTTGAAAACCAACTGTAATCAGTGCTCCTGGTTAATATGGTTTCAACGTTTAAATAGTGTTTTAAAAATTCTTATTTTCATATATTTATAAAACTATATATAGTCCATATATATATATATATATATCACACATCACACACATCAATAAGAAAATACTACCCTGGAGCTAATGTACACTGTGTGCGTGTGTGTGCAAGTGTGTGGGTAACAGCAATTCGTATAAAACTTAAAATAACTTTTATACTAAACTACTCAAAAAAGTTTTAACTCAAATTTCAAGGTACCTTAACCATATATTTTTATAGTCATCTAATATGAATATTTTGTCATTAGCCTTGATAACTAATTAAATTCTTTCGACAAATACTGCTCACAATGATACAAGTCCACTAAATGGAGAAGGTAATGGTGTCAAAATAACACCTGTGATATACATCACTTAAAATCAAGGAGGTGTAGCTCAGTGGTACAGCATTCGACTGCAGATCGAGAGGTTCCTGGTTCAATCCCGGGCGCCCCCTACGGAAAAAAAATTTATATAACTGACACCCTGTCCACAGATGTCTCACTCCCATCTTGGTCAGATCAATCAATAAAAAGAAAATTTACACTGAATGGGTGTAAGAAATCATTTGCCAAAGAAAATTCCAAAAGAATATCTCTTCCATACTTCCTGAAGAATTGGTTGCCTTAGTACAGTAGTAGTAGTAGTAGTAGTATTAAAGTAGTTTAACCAGACCACTGAGCCGACTTTAAGCTCTTATAAGGCTGGCCAGAAAAATTACGATAAAATACCACACAGGCTCACGTTCTCGTACTGAACACATACACACAATAAATACATTTACCTATACTTCCACACTAAAAAGGCATACTAAAATTCATAAGAAGTAAGTAATAATTAAAAAAAAAAATTTAAATTCGACAAATGCTATGTTTTCGTGCTTTTATTATTTATTTATTTTTATATCTTATCTATCAAACCACAGCTCCTCATGAACAACAAAACTGGAACGACTGAAAATGTAAAAGATTATGACAAAATTTCATTTATTGATTTATTCCCAAAAGTTAACAGTCGCTGTTGGTCATACTTTGGACACTCACATAATACGTCTGACCGTTATTATCACCCTGCAATCTGAGCACTCGGGAGACGGGGCACATGGGCTGCCCACTAAGTGCCCATGTGTCAGACAATTGTCAAATGTGTCGAGTCGCTACCATCTAAGGGCCCAGGGGTACTTGAATCTTTATTTCTACTTGTCATAAATATTAAAAGTTAAAAAAAAGGAAAAATCAAACCTGAAAACTTTAAAAAGACATCATCAGCCTTTCGTGAAGTTTATTCTTCCACCAAGGGCACAAGGGAGAGCCGACTCCCAAATGTCCACGTCCCTACCCGACCACACAGGGGATGGAACAACATGATTAGAGTGGCCCAAGTGTAAGCCTGACCTGCTTGCTAGGACCAAAGGTATTACGAGAATACTATCGTCCTCGCCCTAATCACACTATGGGCACACCGACTAAAATGCCTGAGAGTTCTATCCCCAGAACCAGACCCCCTGGAATCCATAGTCCAGCCATGGTCCTACCACAGTTCTCACTATTTAGATTTCGATATAAACCCAATCCCAGCTATGATATCTTTTCCTATTTAACAGGTCCAATAAATTTTAGCAAAAGTAGAACATTCCACAAAAATTAATCCAAACAAATATATAATTATATATATGTAACTCTTGGACTCAAACCCGGGAACAGATTCCTGGGGTTCAAGAGCCCCCTCACCACGTCAAGGTGGTCCCAAATCGAGGGGGCCAAATACCTTAGCCAAATCCCTCATTAATGCCCTACAAAAATCAGTCCCCAAAGACAGAAGTTTACGAAATCCCTTCCCTCGACTGTGACCAATATTACATTGCCTTCACAGGCATATCACTCCCCCAAAGATTGATACAGCATAAATGTTCAGTTAGTTACGGACAACAGAGCTCTGCTATTTTTAACCACATAAATAACCATAACCACAGAATAAACTGGAATATGTCTCGTATAATTTATAGTCGGTTTAATTGTCGGTTCAAAAGCCAGATGGTGGGATCAGCCTTGATTTAACAAAGATATGAAATGGATCTCTGAAGAGGCACCTGGGATTCAGATATTATAGATAAAATCTTCATCCAACCAATTATTAAGAAGATTAAAGAGGAAATGTCAACCAGGATGCAATATCGGCTGACATATGGATCTTTTGGTATAAATACCGCTTTTCTGTAACTTTTTCTCAATAACTATTTGCCTGAGGAGAGAGTAAGTTTGGTCTCTGAAATATGCCCTTCATTTTCCACGTTTTGGTGAGTCTATGTGCTCCCTTATATTTGATGGAATTCTGCTTTAACAGAAAATATTTTACAATTATATATATATATATATATATATATATATATATATATATATATATATATATATATATATATATATACATAATATATATATATATATATATATATATATATATATATATATATATATATATATATATGTTTTATATCTGTGTGCTGGGTATTTTAATCCTATAATCAAACTTAGCTTCTCCTGTGTGACCCCAAACCCTCGTGATCTTGGTCTTTCTCTGCCCCTTAGGTGTACGTTTTCCGTGCGTTCTCTTGTGTTTTTCCTTCGTTTCCTTGCTACTGTGGAAAAGTATACGATTTTTTCTAGATATACTGTCTTCAAAGCCGTTTCCAGTGTTCCCTGCCATTCTGTTGTTGGCGCATGTTATGAAGGCATTCTCTACACCAAGTCTGGCCGTTTTGTTGGTGTTCCTGTACAAAAAACTCATATTTTCCCAGTCTATTTTAGGATCATTTTCCCAACAGTGTTTGGCAACTGCCGACGTCTGATTATAATGCCTATGTTCTGCAGGTATTGTTTGCTTCGCTCTTTACATGAGTTTTCTGTACAGGAAAAACAAAACGGCCAGACTGGTTGTATTTAATGCCTTCATAACATGCGCCAACACCAAATGGAAAACACAAAAACGGCATCCAAACATATATAAAATTATATCATATGACTCCACAGTAGCTAAAACGAAGGAAAACAGATAAACATAAGATCACAAGGGGGGGGGTCCAAAGGAGCTTAGCCAAATTTAAAAGCCCTAGCAAAATATAAATCACCAAAGACAAAGGTCTTCACTGCAAATACTTGATACTGTGGACTGTTTTGTCCAAGAAATCTTGTGACTTTTTCTGAATAAATACTCCATTAGATACCATCCAGTTTGAATGTTCCTTTTAGTAACATACAACATATATATATATATATATATGTGTGTAACCACAGTAAACTGTGTATATGTATATGTATGTTTATATATATATATTAATATATAGATATATATATATATGATATATATAATATATACATAATATATATATATATAAATATTATAGATAAAATACTTCCTTGGAACTAACAATTAAGATAAGATTAAAGATGTTTATTGTATCTGTGTGTGTGTGTAACGGTGACCCAGAATTTTGTATAAAACTTAAAATAACTTTTTATACTAAACTACACAAAAAGTTTAACTTAAATTTCAAAGTACCTTAAACATATAATTTTATATTCATCTAATATGAATATTTTGTCTCTAGTCTTCATAACTAAATAAACCTTTTCGACAAATACTGCTCATAAATTATACTAGCCAACTAAATGGAGAACTTACTGGTGTAAAAAATAACACCTGTGATATATATCACTCAAAATCAAGGGGGTGTAGCTCAGCGGTAGAGGATTTCACTGCAGACTAGAGAGGTCCCTGGTTCAATCCCGGGCGCACCCTGAGAAAACATTTATAAAACTGACATCCAGTCCACAGATGTCTCACTCCCATCTTGGGCACATCAACGAAAAAGAAATTTACTTAAAATGACAAGTGTTTATACTGAACCTAGGAGGTAACAAATGATAAAAAAAATTTGCTGTAAGAAATTTCATACTGGAACCAAAATATTTAAAAAATCTTCCAAATACACTCATAAATTGTTTTAAAACTTAAATGGTTGTTTTTCTTATATTTTTTCTTAATGGTGTAAAATAAAACTTGATTGAAGATTCTAACAAAATTTCTTCTATAAGAAAGGTTATATTTTGAAATTCACAGAGGTTCTTGTTATCAGTTACAATCTGGGCATTTGTTGGCCACATGGACTGCCCTGGGAAAACCATTTATAAAACAGATGGCTCCAGTCCCAGATGTCTCACTTGTGCCACTTCTCTTTGATAACGAAAATTTCCAAAATTTTATCTGGTAGGGGCTTATTTTCAGGTTCTGCCATAAATTTTGCTATCAAAAATGACTGAAAAATCTTCCATACTAAACAAAAATTGTTCTTGTCACTACATTCTAAAAATACTTTATCCAAAAGAGGGATGGATCCTACATTTTTGCAATTTTATGGGCATTATCAATTTATGTACAAATTCATTGACAATACTACGATTATAGCTTTCTGTCACTTCTTAGCACTTCTGAGTCGCCATAAATTACAAAAATTTATATGAGAGCAGTACTATTAAAATCTGTAGATACATTATATTACATCTTTGTCCAAGCTTAGGGAGGATCCCTAAGGAAATTTTATACTATATATATATTGGAAATTCATTGAAAGACTAAGATTCTTCTACATTCTAACATCATCCATATAATACAATATATATTATTTATATATATATATATATATGTGTGTTTATTTTGTGTGTGTATATACAGTATACATATAGAGCATTCTAACATCATCTATAAGGAAGTGCATTTACCAAGATGACCACCAACAAACAGCCCAACCAGCGACAATGCCGCAGCAGATCTGTCCGCCTGCCTCCACTCACGACACACATCCCAGAGGCCTGGTTTTTCAGAGTGGAGGACACCTTCAGATGGAAGAAGATCACAGTGTCATCACACAAAGCTGACGCCGTCCTCGAGCTCCTGCTGGACAACGTCTTCGAACAAAATGAAACCAGATACCTGTACATGTGGTTCGTTGCAATGGAGACGAATGTTAGATTGGGTTCCATGTATTACTATTTTCTACCAATCCCCCAATAACGCGACCAGAGACACGACCAAACAATAAAATAAAAATTCCACACCTGGACAAGATTAAGACACTGACACAGACACTTAAAAACTCTAACCCTTTTGTTTTTACCTACCCAAATATCTTAGCAAAATGATTGCTGATTAACGTCCAACAAAAATCATTCCCCAGAAAAGACACAGGAGTTTACGAAATCCCTTGCCTCGGTTATGACCAATCTTGCATCTGCTTCACAAGCAAATCACTCCCAAAATATTAATACAGCATAAACGTTCATTTAGGTATGGACAACAGAGCTCAACTATTTTCAACCACATAAATAACCATAACCACAGAATAAACTGGAATATGTCTTGTATAATTTATAGCAGTAATTTTTTTGGTTCAAAAGCCAGTTGGTGGAATCAACCTTGATTAAACAAAGAAATGCAATGAATCTCTCAAGAGGCACCTGGGGTTCAGATATTTTAGATAAAATCTTCCTGCAACAAATGATTAAGAAGATTAAAAGAAATTGTCAACCAGAGTGACTTAACGGCTGACCTATGGATCTTCTGGTATAAATACGGCTTTTCTGTAACTTTTCTCATTCACTATTTGCCCGAGGAGACAAGACAATTTGGTTTCTCAGAAATATAGCCTTTTTTTCCACATTTTGGCATTTCTATGGGCTTTATATTTGCTAAATGGCATTCAAAACAAATACACACACACATTTATTGTATATCAACATATATATATATATATATATATATATATATATATATATCTTCTACTGTTTCAAATATTTATTGTATTATATATATATATATATATATATAAATTTTTGTTGCTACATACATCAATAAGAAAATACTTTTTTCCCTGGAGCTAATGTAAGATAAGCACATGTTTATTGTATCTATGTGTGTGTGTGTGTGTGTGTCTGTACATATGTTTTCCATGTGTGTCTTCCTGTAACAGCAATTCGTATAAAACTTAAAATAACTTTTATACTAAACTACTCAAAAAAGTTTTAACTCAAATTTCAAAGGTACCTTAAACATATATTTTAATAGTCATCTAATATGAATATTTTGTCATTAGTCTTGATAATTAATTAAATTCTTTCAACAAATACTGCTCAAAATGATACAAGTCCACCAAATGAAGAAGGTAATGGTGTAAAAAATAACACCTGTGATATATATCACTTTCAAATATTAAGGGGGTGTAGCTCAGTGGAAGAGCATTCGACTGCAGATCGAGAGGTCCCTGGTTCAATCCCGGTAAAGCCCCTAAGGAAAAAATTTATATAATTGACACCCAGTCCACAGATGTCTCACTCCCATCTTGGGCAGATCAACAAAAAGAAAATTTACACTGAATGGGTGGAAAAAATCTTTTACCAAAGAAAATTCCAAAAAAAAAATCTTCCATACTTCCTGAAGAATTGGTCGTCTTAGTACAGTAGTAGTAGTAGTAATTAAAGTAGTTTAACCAGACCACTGAGCTGAATTTCAGCTCTTATAAGGCTAATTTTTAAAATTACGATAAAATACCACATAGGCTCACGTTCTTGTACTGTAACATCTACACACAATAAATACATTTACTCATCCTTCCATACTAAAAAAGCATATTAAAATTCATAAGAAGTAATAAGTAATAAAAAAAAAAAAAAAAAAAAGTTTAAATTAAATTTGACAAATAATATGTTTTCATGCTTTTATTATTTATTTATTTTATATCTCATCTATCAAACCACAGCTCCTCATGAACAACAAAAATTGGAACGACTGAAAATTTAAAAGATTATGACAAAATTTCATTTATTGATTTATTCCCAAAAAAGTTAAACACTGAAACACGTTTTAAAAATCTGAGTATCAATTGTCAACTGTGTTTCGAGTTTCCAGGGTTTGAATCTTTATTTTGCTTGTCATAAATATTTAAGGTAAAAAATCATTAAAATCAAAAAGACATCATCAGCCTTTCGTTTCAAGTTTATTCTTCCACCAATGGCACAAGGAGAGCCGACTCCCAAATGATCTCGTCCCTACCTGACATCACAGGGGATGGCACAACATGATTAGAGTGGCCCAAGTGTAAGCCACACCCACTTGCTAGGACTGAAGGTATTACGAGAATACTATCATCCTCACCCTAATCACACTTATGGGCAAACCGGCTAGAATGCCTGAGAGTTCTGTCCCCAGAACCAGACCCCTGGAATCCATAGTCCAGCCATGGTCCTACCACAGTTCTCACTATTTAGCTTTGGATATAAACCCAATCCCAGCTATGATATCTTTTCCTATTTAACAGGTCCAATAAATTTTATCAATTGGGAAAATTCCACAAAAATTAATCCAAACAAATATAAAATTATATATATGAGACTCTTGGACTCAAACCCGGGAACAGATTCCTGTGGTTCAAGAGCCCCCTCACCATGTCAAGGTGGTCCCAAATCGAGGGGGCCAAATACCTTAGCCAAATCCCTCATTAACGCCCTACAAAAATCAGTCACCAAAGACAAAGGTTTACGAAATCCCTTCCCTCGACTGTGACCAATCTTACATTGCCTTCACAGACAAATCACTCCCCCAAAGATTAATACAGCATAAATGTTCACTTAGTTACGGACAACAGAGCTCAGCTATCTTTAACCACATAAATAACCATAACCACAGAATAAACTGGAATATGTCTCGTATAATTTATAGTCGGTTTAATTGTCGGTTCAAAAGCCAGATGGTGGGATCAGCCTTGATTTAACAAATATATGCAATGGATCTCTCAAAAGAAGGCGCCTGGGATTCAGATATTATAGATAAAATCTTCCTCCAACCAACAATTAAGAAGATTAAAGAGAAATTGTCAACAGGGTGCATTAACGGCTGACCTATGGATTTTTGGTATAAATACCACTTTTCTGTAACTTTTTCTCAATCACTATTTGCCTGATGAGAGAGTCAGTTTGGTCTCTGAAATCTGCCCTTTATTTTCCACGTTTTGGTGTGTCTATGGGATCCCTTATATTTGATGGAATTCATTTTAACAGAATATATCAAATATTTCATAGTTTTATATATATATATATATATATATATATATATATATATATATATATATATATATATATATATATATATATATATATATATATATATATATATATATATATATATATATATATATATATATATACTATAATATATATATATAAAATACTACCCTGGAACTAATAAAAAAACCCTGGAACCTTAAAAGATAAGCACATGTTTATTGTATCTGTGAGTTCATTGTCCACTGTGTGTGTGTGTGTGTGTGTGAGTAACAGCAATCGGTATAAAACTTAAAATGCCTTTTATATTAAACTACTCGAAAAAGTTTAACTCAAATTTCATGGTACCTTAAACATATAATTTTATATTCATCTAAAATGAATGTTTTGTCACTAGTCTTGATAACTAAATAAACCTTTTCGACAAATACTGCTCATAAATGATACTAGCCGACGAATGGAGACATTAATGGTGTAAAATATAACACCTGTGATAAATATTACTTATATAAAGGGGGTGTAGCTCAGTGGTAGAGCATTCGACTGCAGATCGAGAGGTCCCTGGTTCAATCCCGGGCGCCCCCTGGGAAAACATTTATAAAACTGACACCCAGTCCACAGATGTCTCACTCCCATCTTCGGCAGATCAACGAAAAGAAAATTTACACTGAATAGGAGTAACAAATCCTTTGCCAAAGAAATTCCAAAAGAAAAATCTTCCATACCTCCTGGAATTGGTCGCCTTAGTACAAGAAAAAATACTTGCACTTTAAGAAGAAAAGAGGACCTACGTTATTGGCATGGGGGCTATCGTCCCTAGTGCTAACACCACTGACAATAGTATAGAACTTCTCTGTCACTGGATATTGCTTACTCTACTCACTATCAAAGAAGCGCAGTACTTAAAATCTGTCAGATACATTATGTTACATTTTTGTCCAAGCTTAGGGATGGACCCCTAAGGAAATTTTATGGGCACTATTTTATGGAAATTCATTGACAGACTATAAGATACTTCTTCATTCTAACATCATCCATAAGGAAGTGCATTTACATTATATATATTATATATATATATATATATATATATATATATATAATATATATATGTATATATATATAAATATATATAAATATATATATATATATATATATATATATATATATATATATATATATATATATATATATATATATATATATATATATATATAGCATTCTAACATCATCTATAAGGAAATGCATTTACCAAGATGACCACCAACAAACAGCCCAACCAGCGACAATGCCGCAGCAGATCTGTCCGCCTGCCTCCATTCAAGACACACATCCCAGAGGCCTGGTTTTTCAGAGTGGAGGACACCAGATGGAAGAAGATCACAGCGTCATCACACAAAGCTGACGCCGTCCTCGAGCTCCTGCCGGACAACGTCCTCGAACAAAATGAAACCAGATACCTGTACAATGTGGTTCGTTGTGATGAGACGAATGTTAGATTGGGTTCCATATATTACTATTTTCTACCATTCCCCCCATAACATGACCAAAGACGCGCCAAACAATAAAATAAAAATTCCACACCTCGACAGGATTAAGACACTGACACAGACACTGAGAAACTCTAACCCTTTTACTTTTACCTACCCAAATACCTTAGCAAAATTCCCTGATTAACGTCCAACAAAAATCATTCCCCAAAGACACAGGAGTTTACGAAATCCCTTGCCTCGACTATGACCAAACTTACATCTGCTTCACAGGCAAATCACTCCCCCAAATATTAATACAGCATAAACGTTCAGTTAGGTATGGACAACAGACCTCAGCTATTTTCAACCACATAAATAACAATAACCACAGAATAAACTGGAATATGTCTTGTATAATTTATAGCAGTAATTTTCGGTTCAAAAGCCAGGTGGTGGAATCAGCCTTGATTAAACAAAGAAATGCAATGAATCTCTCAAGAGGCACCTGGGATTCAAATATTATAGATAAAATCTTCCTCCAACAACTGATTAAGAAGATTAAAGAGAAATTGTCAACCGGAGTGACTTAACGGCTGACCTATGGATCTTCTGGTATAAATACGGCTTTTCTGTAACTTTTTCTCATTCGCTATTTGCCCGAGGAGACAAGACAATTTGGTTTCTGAAATATAGCCTTTATTTTCCACATTTTGGCATTTCTATGGGCTCCTTATATTTGCTTCTGGAATATCTGTATATAATATATATATATATATATATATATATATATATATAAAATATATATATATATATATATATATATATATATATATATATATACTATATATATATATATAATGTAAGGTAAGCACATGTTTATTGTAATCTATGTGTAAGTGTGTGTTGTGTCTATGTGTGTGTGTGAGTAACAGCAATTCGTATAAAACTTAAAATAACTTTTATACTAAACTACTCGAAAAAGTTTTAACTCAAATTTCAAAGTACCTTAAACATATATTTTAATAGTCATCTAATATCAATATTTTGTCATTAGTCTTGATAATTAATTAAATTCTTTCAACAAATACTGCTCACAATGATACAAGTCCACTAAATGGAGAAGGTAATGGTGTACAAAATAACACCTGTGATATATATCACTTAATATTAAGGGGGTATAGGTCAGTGGTAGAGCATTCGACTGCAGATCGAGAGGTCCCTGGTTCAATCCCGGGTGCCCCCTACGGAAAAAATTTATATATTTGACACCCTGTCCACAGATGTCTCACTCCCATCTTGGGCAGATCAACAAAAAGAAAATTTACACTGAATGGGTGGAAAAAATCTTTTACCAAAGAAAATTCCCCCAAAAAATCTTCCACACTTCCTGAAGAATTGGTCGTCTTAGTACAGTAGTAGTAGTAGTAGTATTAAAAGTAGTTTAACCAGACCACTGAGCTGACTTTCAGCTCTTATAAGGCTGGCCCGAAAAATTACGATAAAATACCACATAGGCTCACGTCCTCGTACTATAACACATACACACAATAAATACATTTACTCATGCTTCCACACTAAAAAGGCATATTAAAATTCTTAAGAACTTAAGTAATATCTAAAAAAAAAAAAAGTTTAAATTTAAATTCGACAAATACTATGTTTTCGTGCTTTTATTATTTATTTTCTATTATATCTTATCTATCAAACCACATCTCCTCATGAACAACAAAATTGGAACGACTGAAAATTTAAAAGATTATGACAAAATTTCATTTATTGATTTATTCCCAAAAGTTAAACCTGAAAACTTTAAAAAGATATCATTAGCCTTTCATGAAGTTTATTCTTCCGCCAATGCCAAAAGGGAGAGCAAACTCCCAAATGATCTCGTCCCTACCTGACATCACAGGGGATGGCACAACATGATTAGAGTGGCCCAAGTGTAAGCCAGTCCTGCTTGCTAGGACCGAAGGTATTACGAGAATACTGTCATCCTCACCCTATTCACATTATGGGCAAACCGGCTAGAATGCCTGAGAGTTCTATCCCCAGAACCAGACCCCCTGGAGTCCATAGTCCAGCCATGGTCCTACCACAGTTCTCACTATTTAGCTTTGGATAAAAACCCAATCCCAGCTATGATATCTTTTCCTATTTAACAGGTCCAATAAATTTTAGCAAAAGTGGAAAATTCCACAAAAATTCATCCAAACATATATAAAATTATATATATGAGACTCTTGGACTCAAACCCGGGAACAGATTCCTGTGGTTCAAGAGCCCCCTCACCATGTCAAGGTGGTCCCAAATCGACGGGGCCAAATACCTTAGCCAAATCCCTCATTAACGCCCTACAAAAATCAGTCACCAAAGACAAAGGTTTACAAAATCCCTTCCCTCGACTGTAACCAATCTTACATCGCCTTCACAGACAAATCACTCCCCCAAAGATTAATACAGCATAAATGTTCACTTAGTTACGGACAACAGAGCTCAGCTACCTTTAACCACATAAATAACCATAACCACAGAATAAACTGGAATATGTCTCGTATAATTTATAGTCGGTTTAATTGTCGGTTCAAAAGCCAGATGGTGGGATCAGCCTTGATTTAACAAATATATGCAATGGATCTCTCAAAAGGTGCCTGGGATTCAGATATTATAGATAAAATCTTCCTCCAACCAACAATTAAGAAGATTAAAGAGAAATTGTCAACCGGGGTGCATTAACGGCTGACCTATAGATTTTTGGTATAAATACCGCTTTTCTGTACCTTTTTCTCAATCACTATTTCCCTGAGGAGAGAGTCAGTTTGGTCTCTGAAATCTGCTCTTTATTTTCCACGTTTTGGTGTGTCTAAGGGCTCCCTTATATTTGATGGCATTCTGTTTTACCAGAAAATATTTCACAGCTTATATATATATATATATATATATATATATATATATATATATATATATATATATATATATATATATATATATATATATATATATATATATATACATCATTATGAAAATACTACCCTGGAACTAAGGTAAGATAAGCACATGTTTATTGTATCTGTGTGTGTGTGTGTGTGAGTAACAGCAATTCGTATAAAACTTAAAATTACTTTTATACTGAACTACACAAAAACTTTAACTCAAATTTCAAGGTACCTTAAACATATAATTTTATATTCATCTAATATGAATGTTTTGTCACTAGTCTTGATAACTAAATAAACCTTTTCGACAAATACTGCTCATAAATGATACTAGCCAACTAAATGGAGAAGTTAATGGTGTAAAAAATAACACCTGTGATATATATCACATAATATCAAGGGGGTGTAGCTCAGTGGTAGAGCATTCGACTGCAGATCGAGAGGTCCCTGGTTCAATCCCTGGCGCCCCCTGGGAAAACATTTATAAAACAGACATCCAGTCCACAGATGTCTCACTCCCATCTTCGGCAGATCAACGAAAATAAAATTTACACTGAGTAGGAGTAAGAAATCCTTTGCTAAAGAAATTCCAAAAGAAAAAATCTTCCATACTTCCTGAAAAATTGGTCGCCTTAGTACAAGAAAAAATACTTTAAGAAGAAAAGAGGACCAATGGTATTGGTATCCTACGTTTGTGCACTTGCATGGGGGCTATCCCCCCTAGTACAAACACCACTGACAATAGTATACGACTTCTCTGTCACTGGATATTGCTTACTCTACTCACTTTCAAAAAAGAGCAGTACTTAAAATCTGTCAGATACATTATATTACATCTTTGTCCAAGCTTAGGGTTGGATCCCTAAGGAAATTTTATCGGCACTATTATATGGAAATTCATTGAAAGACTAAGATTCTTCTACATTCTAACATCATCCATAAGGAATACAATTTACATTATTTATATATATATATATGTGTGTGTGTGTGTTTGTGTGTGTATATACAGTATACATATAGAGCATTCTAACATCATCTATAAGGAAGTGCATTTACCAAGATGACCACCAACAAACAGCCCAACCAGCGACAATGCCGCAGCAGATCTGTCCGCCTGCCTCCACTCACGACGCACATCCCAGAGGCCTGGTTTTTCAGAGTGGAGGACACCTTCAGATGGAAGAAGGTCACAGCGTCATCACACAAAGCTGACGCCGTCCTCGAGCTCCTGCTGGACAACGTCTTCGAACAAAATGAAACCAGATACCTGTACATGTGGTTCGTTGCAAGGAGACGAATGTTAGATTGGGTTCCATGTATTACTATTTTCTACCAATCCCCCCCAATAACGCGACCAGAGACACGACCAACAATAAAATAAAAATTCCACACCTGGACAAGATTAAGACGCTGACACAGACACTTAAAAACTCTAACCTTTTTGTTTACCTACCCAAATATCTTAGCAAAATTCCTGATTAACGTCCAACAAAAATCATTCCCCAAAGACACAGGAGTTTACGAAATCCCTTGCCTCGGTTATGACCAATCTTGCATCTGCTTCACAAGCAAATCACTCCCCCAAAGATTAATACAGCATAAACGTTCATTTAGGTACACACAACAGAGCTCAACTATTTTCAACCACATAAATAACCATAACCACAGCATAAATTAGAATATGTCTTGTATAATTTATAGCAGTAATTTTCGTTTCAAAAGCCAGTTGGTGGAATCAACCTTGATTAAACAAAGAAATGCAATGAATCTCTCAAGAGGCACCTGGGGTTCAGATATTTTAGATAAAATCTTCCTGCAACAAATAATTAAGAAGATTAAAAAGATATTGTCAACCGGAGTGACTTAACGGCTGACCTATGAATCTTCTAGTATAAATACGGCTTTTCTGTAACTTTTCGCATTCGCTATTTGCCCGAGGAGACAAGACAATTTGGTTTCTGAAATATAGCCTTATTTTCCACATTTTGGCATTTCTATGGGCTCCTATATTTGCATGAAATCATACACACATTTCAAATATATACACACACACACACACACACACATATATATATATATATATATATATATATATATATATATATATATATATATATATATATATATATAATATATATATATATATATATATATATATATATATATATATATATATAAACACATCAATAAGAAAATACTACCCTGGATAATGTAAGATAAGCACATCAATATGAAAATACTACCCTGGAGCTAATGTAAGATAAGCACATGTTTATTGTATCTATGTGTCTGTGTGTGTGTGTGTGTATGTGTGTGCGCGTGGGTAACAGCAATTCGTATAAAACTTAATATAACTTTTATACTAAACTACTCAAAAAAGTTTTAACTCAAATTTCAAGGTACCTTACACATATATTCTTATAGTCATCTAATATGAATATTTTGTCATTAGTCTTGATAACTAATTAAATTCTTTCGACAAATACTGCTCAAAATGATACAAGTCCACCAAATGAAGAAGGCAATGGTGTAAAAAATAACACCTGTGATATATATCACTCAGTATTAAGGGGGTGTAGCTCAGTGGAAGAGCATTCGACTGCAGATCGAGAGGTCCCTGGTTCAATCCCGGCCGCCCCCTAAGGAAAAAAGATTCTATAATTGACACCCAGTCCACAGATGTCTCACTCCTATCTTGGGCAGATCATCGAAAAGAAAATTTACACTTAATGCGTGTGAGAAATCGTTTACCAAAGAAAATTCCAAAAGAAAAATCTTCCATACTTCCTGTAGATTTGGTCGTGTACAGAGTAGTAAGTAAAGTATTAAAAAGTTTTAACCAGACCACTGAGCTGAATTTCAGCTCTTATAAGTCTAGCCCGAAAAATTACGATAAAATACCACATAGGCTCACGTTCTTGTACTGTAACATCTACACACAATAAATACATTTACTCATCCTTCCATACTAAAAAAAGCATATTAAATTCATAAGAAGTAATATTTAAAAAAAAAAATTTTAAATTAAATTCGACAAATGCCATGTTTTCGTGCTTTTATTATTTATTTATTTTTATATCTCATCTATCAAACCACAGCTCCTCATGAACAACAAAATTGGAACGACTGAAAATGTAAGAGATTATGACAAAATTTCATTTATTGATTTATTCCCAAAAGTTAAAAGTCGCCGTTGGTCATACTTTGGACACTCACATAACACGTCTGACCGTTATTATCACCCTGCAATCTGAGTCAGACAATTGTCAACTGTGTCGAGTCGCTACCATCTAAGGGACCAGGGGTACTTGAATCTTTATTTCTGCTTGTCATAAATATTTAAGGTAAAAAAAAAGGAAAAATCAAAAAGACATCATCAGCCTTTCGTGAAGTTTATTCTTCCACCAATGGCACAAGGGAGAGCCGGCTCCCAAATGATCTCGTCCCTACCTGACATCACAGGGGATGGCACAACATGATTAGAGTGGCCCAAGTGTAAGCCACACCCACTTGCTAGGACTGAAGGTATTACGAGAATACTATCATCCTCACCCTAATCACACTATGGGCAAACCGGCTAGAATGCCAGAGAGTTCTGTCCCCAGAACCAGACCCCCTGGAATCCATACTCCAGCCATGGTCCTACCACAGTTCTCACTATTTACCTTTGGATATAAACCCAATCCCAGCTATGATATCTTTTCCTATTTAACAGGTCCAATAAATTTTAGTATTAGGGGAAAATTCCACAAAAATTAATCCAAACAAATATAAAATTATATATATGAGACTCTTGGACTCAAACCCGGGAACAGATTCCTGTGGTTCAAGAGCCCCCTCACCACGTCAAGGTGGTCCCAATTCGAGGGGGCCAAATACCTTAGCCAAATCCCTCATTAACGCCCTACAAAAATCAGTCCCCAAAGACAGAAGTTTACGAAATCCCTTCCCTCGACTGTGACCAATCTTACATCGCCTTCACAGGCAAATCACTCCCCCAAAGATTAATACAGCATAAACGTTCAGTTAGTTACGGACAACAGAGCTCTGCTATTTTTAACCACATAAATAACCGTTACCACAGAATAAACTGGAATATGTTTCGTATAATTCATAGTCGGTTTAATTGTCGGTTCAAAAGCCAGATGGTGGGATCAGCCTTGATTTAACAAAGATATGGAATGGATCTCTCAAAAGGCGCCTGGGATTCAGATATCATTGATAAAATCTTCCTCCAACCGACAAGTAAGAAGATTAAAGAGAAATTGTCAACCGGGGTGCATTAACGGCTGACCTATGGATCTTTTGGTATAAATACCGCTTTTCTGTAACTTTTTCTCAATTACTATTTGCCTGATGAGAGAGTCAGTTTGGTCTCTGAAAGCTGCCCTTTATTTTCCACGTTTTGGTGTGTCTATGGGATCCCTTATATTTGATGGAATTCCGTTTCAACAGAAAATATTTCATAGTTTTATATATATATATATATATATATATATATATATATATATATATATATATATATATATATATATATATATATATATATATATATATATATATAAATATACTACCCTGGAACTATCATTAAGATAATACACCCTTACTTGTAACTAAAGTGTGTGATACATGTGTTTTCACCTGTGTGTGTGATATATGTATATATATGTATGTGTGTGTGTGTGTGTGTGTGTGTGTGTGTGTGTATAATCCCCATAAAATCAAGTGTGCAATCGGTATAAAACTTAAAAAATTACTTTTTATATTAAACTACTCACAAAAAAGTTTAACTCAAATTTCAAGGTACCTTAAACATATAATTTTATATTCATCTAAAATGAATGTTTTGTCACTAGTCTTGATAACTAAATAAACCTTTTCGACAAATACTGCCATAAATGATACTAGCCAACTAAATGGAGAAATTTAATGGTGTAAAAATAACACCTGTGATAAATATTACTTATATAAAGGGGTGTAGCTCAGTGGTAGAGCATTCGACTGCAGATCGAGAGGTCCTGGTTCAATCCCCGGCGCCCCTGGGAAAACATTTATAAAACTGACACCCAGTCCACAGATGTCTCACTCCCATCTTCGGCAGATCAACGAAAAGAAAATTAACACTGAATAGGAGTAACAAATCCTTTGCCAAAGAAATTCCAAAAGAAAAATCTTCCATACCTCCTGGAATTGGTCGCCTTAGTACAAGAAAAAATACTTTAAGAAGAAAAAGAAAATGTTATTGGACCTACGTTATTGGCATGGGGCTATCGTCCTAGTGCAAACACCACTGACAATAGTATAGAACTTCTCTGTCACTGGATATTGCTTACTCTACTCACTATCAAAGAAGAAGCAGTACTTAAAATCCAGCATATACATTATATTACATCTTTGTCCAAAGTTAGGGATGGACCCCTAAGGAAATTTTATGAGCACTATTTTATGGAAATTCATTGACACTAAGATTCTTCTTCATTCTAACATCATCCATAAGGAAGTGCATTTACATTATATATATATATACATACATATATTTATATACATATATATATATAAATATATATATATATATATATATATATATATATACCTTTATATATATATATATATATATATATATATATATATATATATATATATATATATATATATATATATATAGAGCATTCTAACATCATCTATAAGGAAATGCATTTACCAAGATGACCACCAACAAACAGCCCAACCAGCGACAATGCCGCAGCAGATCTGTCCGCCTGCCTCCATTCACGACACACATCCCAGAGGCCTAGTTTTTCAGAGTGGAGGACACCTTCAGATGGAAGAAGATCACAGCGTCATCACACAAAGCTGACGCCGTCCTCGAGCTCCTGCCGGACAACGTCCTCGAACAAAATGAAACCAGATACCTGTACATGTGGTTCGTTGTGATGAGACGAATGTTAGATTGGGTTCCATATATTACTATTTTCTACCATTCCCCCCATAACAGGACCAAAGACGCGCCAAACAATAAAAAAAAATTCCACACCTCGACAGGATTAAGACACTGACACAGACACTGAGAAACTCTAACCCTTTTACTTTTACCTAACCAAATACCTTAGCAAATTCCCTGATTAACGTCCAACAAAAATCATTCCCCAAAGACACAGGAGTTTACGAAATCCCTTGCGTCGGCTATGACCAAACTTACATCTGCTTTACAGGCAAATCACTCCCCCAAATATTAATACAGCATAAACGTTCAGTTAGGTATGGACAACAGACCTCAGCTATTTTCAACCACATTAATAACAATAACCACAGAATAAACTGGAATATGTCTTGTATAATTTATAGCAGTAATTTTCGGTTCAAAAGCCAGGTGGTGGAATCAGCCTCGATTAAACAAAGAAATGCAATGAATCTCTCAAGAGGCACCTTGGATTCAAATATTATAGATAAAATCTTCCTCCAACAACTGATTAAGAAGATTAAAGAGAAATTGTCAACCGGAGTGACTTAACGGCCGACCTATGGATCTTCTGGTATAAATATGGCTTTTCTGTAACTTTTCTCACTATTTGCCCGAGGAGACAAGACAATTTGGTTTCTGAAATATAGCCTTTATTTTCCACATTTTGGCATTTCTATGGGCTCCCTTATATTTGCTGGAATTCTGTTTTAACAAAAACATTTATGTGAGTCATATATTATATATATATATATATATATATATATATATATATATATATATATATATATATATATATATATATATATATATATATATATATATATATATATATATATATACATCAATAAGAAAATACTACCCTGGAGCTAATGTAAGATAAGCACATGTTTATTGTATCTATGTGTGTGTGTGTGTGTGTGTGTGTGTGTGTGAGTAACAGCAATTCGTATAAAACTTAAAATAACTTTTATACTAAACTACTCGAAAAAGTTTTAACTCAAATTTCAAAGTACCTTAAACATATATTTTAATAGTCATCTAATATCAATATTTTGTCATTAGTCTTGATAACTAATTAAATTCTTTCAACAAATACTGCTCACAATGATTCAAGTCCACTACATGGAGAAGGTAATGGTGTACAAAATAACACCTGTGATATATATCACTTAATATCAAGGGGGTGTAGCTCAGTGGTAGAGCATTCGACTGCAGATCGAGAGGTCCCTGGTTCAATCCCGGGCGCCCCCTACCGAAAAAATTTATATAATTGACACCCTGTCCACAGATGTCTCACTCCCATCTTGGGCAGATCAACAAAAAGAAAATTTACACTGAATGGGTGGAAGAAATCCTTTGCCAAAGAAAATTCCAAAAGAAAAAATCTTCCATACTTCCTGAAGAATTGGTCGTCTTAGTACAGTAGTAGTAGTAGTATTAAAGTAGTTTAACCAGACCACTGAGCTGAATTTCAGCTCTTATAAGTCTAGCCCGAAAAATTACGATAAAATACCACATAGGCTCACGTTCTTGTACTGTAACATCTACACACAATAAATACATTTACTCATGCTTCCACACTAAAAAGGTATATTAAAATTCATAAGAACTTAAGTAATATTAAAAAAAAAAAAAAATTTAAATTTAAATTCGACAAATGCCATGTTTTCGTGCTTTTATTATTTATTTATTTTTATATCTTATCTATCAAACCACAGCTCCTCATGAACAACAAAATTGAACGACTGAAACAAGAGATTATGACAAATTTAAATTGATTTATTCCAAAATTTCATTTATTGATTTATTCCCAAAACACGTTAAACCTGAAAACTTTAAAACAATTGTCAATGTAGAGTCCTTTCATGAAGTTTATTCTTGTCATAAATGGTAAAAAGGAAAAGGAATCAAAAAGACATCATCAGCCTTTCGTGACTCCCAAATGATCCGACTCGTCCGTGTTCCTACCTGACATCACAGGATGGCACAACATGATTAGAGTGGCCCAAGTGTAAGCCAGTCACTTGCTAGGACTGAAGGTATTACGAGAATACTATCATCCTCACCCTAATCACACTATGGGCAAACCGGCTAGAATGCCAGAGAGTTCTGTCCCCAGAACCAGACCTCCTGTAATCTATAGTCCAGCCATGGTCCTACCACAGTTCTCACTATTTAGCTTTGGATATAAACCCAATCCCAGCTATGATATCTTTTCCTATTTAACAGGTCCAATAAATTTTAGCAAAAGTGGAAATTCACAAAAATTAATCCAAACATATATAAAATTATATATATGAGACTCTTGGACTCAAACCCGGGAACAGATTCCTGTGGTTCAAGAGCCCCCTCACCACGTCAAGGTGGTCCCAAATCGAGGGGGCCAAATACCTTAGCCAAATCCTTAAAAATGTTTTGTAAAACTCTAACGCCCTACAAAATCAGTCACCAAAGACAAAGGTTTACAAAATCCCTTCCCTCGACTGTGACCAATCTTACATCGCCTTCACAGACAAATCACTCCCCAAAGATTAATACAGCATAAATGTTCACTTAAAGATTACGGACAACAGAGCTCAGCTACCTTTAACCACATAAAATAACCATAACCACAGAATAAACTGGAATATGTCTCGTATAATTTATAGTCAGTTTAATTGTCAGTTCAAAAGCCAGATGGTGGGATCAGCCTTGATTTAACAAATATATGCAATGGATCTCTCAAAAGGTGCCTGGGATTCAGATATTATAGATAAAATCTTCCTCCAACCAACAATTAAGAAGATTAAAGAGAAATTGTCAACCTGGGTGCATTAACGGCTGACCTATGGATTTTTGGTATAAATACCGCTTTTCTGTAACTTTTCTCAATCACTATTTGCCTGAGGAGAGTCAGTTTGGTCTCTGAAATCTGCTCTTTATTTTCCACGTTTTGGTGTGTCTATTGGGCTCCCTTATATTTGATGGCATTCTGTTTTAACAGAAAATATTTCACAGTTATATATATTATATATATATATATATATATATATATATATATATATATATATATATATATATATATATATATATATATATATATATATATATATATATATATATATATATATATAAATATTATCATACTGATTGTATAATATATATAACATAAAACATATGATATTGTATCTGGTAATTGACTTGATAAGCACATGTTTATTGTACTGTGTAATATGTGTGTGTGTGTATATATAACACATAATATATATAAACTTAAAATGTCTTTTATACTGAACTACACAACTAAAAGATAAGCAAAATTTAACTCAAATTTCAAGTACCTTAAACATATAATTTTATATTAAAACTCACAAAAACTAAAATGAATGTTTTGTCACTAGTCTTCATCTAACTAAATATAACTAAATAAACCTTTTCGACAAATACTGCTCATAAATGATACTAGCCAACTAAATGGAGACATTAATGGTGTAAAAATAACACCTGTGATATATATCACATAATATCAAAGGTGTAGCTCAGTGGTAGAGCATTCGACTGCAGATCGAGAGGTCCCTGGTTCAATCCCAATCGCCCCTGGGAAAACATTTATAAAACTGACATCCAGTCCACAGATGTCTCACTCCCATCTTCGGCAGATCAACGAAAATAAAATTTACACTGAATAGGAGTAACAAATCCTTTGCTAAAGAAATTCCAAAGAAAAATCTTCCATACCTCCTGAATTGGTCGCCTTAGTACAAGAAAAAAACTACTTGTTACTTTAAGAAGAAAAGAGGACCAATGGTATTGAAACATCTACGTTTGTGCACTTGCATGGGGCTATCGATCCCTGGTACAAACACCACTGACAATAGTATAGAACTTCTCTGTCACTGGATAGACTTACTCTACTCACTATCAAAGAAGGCAGTACTTAAAATCCTGTCAGATACATTATATTACATCTTTGTCCAAGCTTAGGGTTGGACCCTAAGGAAATTTTATGATACTATTTTATGGAAATTCATTGACAGACTAAGATTCTTCTTCATTCAACATCATCCATAACATCATCCATATATATATATACAATTTACATAAACAGTATTATATATATATATATATATATATATTATATGTGTATATATATATATATATATATATATATATATTCTAACATTCTAACTCATCTATAAGGAAGTGCATTTACCAAGATGACCACAACAAACAGCCCAACCAGCGACAATGCCGCAGCAGATCTGTCCGCCTGCCTCCATTCACGACACACATCCCAGAGGCCTGGTTTTCAGAGTGGAGGACACCAGATGGAAGAAGATCACAGCGTCATCACACAAAGCTGACGCCGTCCTCGAGCTCCTGCCGGACAACGTCTTCGAACAAAATGAAACCAGATACCTGTACATGTGGTTTTCGTTGCAATGAGACGAATGTTAGATTGGGTTCCATATATTACTATTTTCTGCCAATCCCCCCGCAACAGGACCAGAGACACGCCCAACAATAAAATAAAAATTCCACACCTGGACAAGATTAAGACACTGACACAGACAGAAAACTCTAACCTTTTGTTTACCTACCCAAATATCTTAGCAAAATTCCTGATTAACGTCCAACAAAAATCATTCCCCAAAGACACAGGAGTTTACAAAATCCCTTGCCTCGACTATGACCAATCTTGCATCTGCTTCACAAGCAAAATCACTCCCCAAAGATTAATACAGCATAAACGTTCAGTTAATAATACACACAACAGAGCTCAACTATTTTTAACCACATAAATAACCATAACCACAGAATAAACTAGAATATGTCTTGTATAATTTATAGCAGTAATTTTCGAGTTCAAAAGCCAGTTGGTGGAATCAGCCTTGATTAAACAAAGGAAATGCAATGAATCTCTCAAGAGGCACCTGGGGTTCAGATATTTTAGATAAAATCTTCCTGCAACAAATAATTAAGAAGATTAAAGAGAAATTGTCAACCAGGTGACTTAACGGCTGACCTATGATCTTCTTGTATAAATACACTTTTCTGTAACTTTTCTCATTCGCTATTTGCCAGAGGAGACAAGACAATTTGGTTTTCTGAAAATATAACCTTATTTTCCACATTTTTGGCATTTCTATGGGCTCCCATTATATTGCTTTTGAATTCTGTTTTATGAAAACATTTCAATATATAAAATGTATGATATATATATACACACATATATATATACACACACATATATATATATATATATATATATATATATATATATATATATATATATATATATATATATATATATATATATATATATATATATATATATATAACATATACAATAAGAAAATACTACCCTGGAGCTAATGTAAGGTAAGCACATGTTTATTGTATCTATGTGTGTGTGTGTGCGCGAGTGTGTGTGAGTAACAGCAATTCGTATAAAACTTAAAATAACTTTTATACTAAACTACTCGAAAAAGTTTTAACTCAAATTTCAAAAATACCTTAAACATATATTTTTATAGTCATCTAATATGAATATTTTGTCATTAGTCTTGATAACTAATTAAATTCTTTCGACAAATACTGCTCACAATGATACAAGTCCACTAAATGAAGAAGGTAATGGTGTAAAAAATAACACCTGTGATATATATCACTTAAGATTAAGGGGTGTAGCTCAGTGGTAGAGCATTCGACTGCAGATCGAGAGGTCCCTGGTTCAATCCCGGCCGCCCCTAGGGAAAAATTTATATAATTGACACCCAGTCCACAGATGTCTCACTCCCCATCTTGGGCAGATCAACGAAAAGAAAATTTACACTGAATGAGTGTAAATCGTTTTACCAAAGAAAATTCCAAAAAAAAATCTTCCATACTTCCTGAAGAATTGGTCGCCTCAGTACAGTTGTAATAGTAGTATTAAAGTAGTTTAACCAGACCACTGAGCTAACTTTCAGCTCTTATAAGGCTGGCCCGAAAGATTACGATAAAATACCACATAGGCTCACGTTCTTGTACTATAACATCTACACACAATAAATACATTTACTCATCCTTCCATACTAAAAAAGCATATTAAATTCAAGTTAAGTAATATTTAAAAAAAAATTTTAAATTAAATTCGACAAATGCCATGTTTTAGTGCTTTTATTATTTATTTATTTTTATATCTTATCTATCAAACCACAGCTCCTCATGAACAACAAAATTGGAACGACTGAAAATATAAAAGATTATGACAAAATTTCATTTATTGATTTATTCCCAAAAAAGTTAACCGTCGCTGTTGGTCATACTTTGGACACTCATAGCACGTCTGACCGTTATTATCACCTTGCAATCTGAGCACTCAGACAATTTGTCATTGTCGAGTCACTACCATCTAAAGGACCAGGGGCTTCTTTATTTCACTGTCATAAATAATTAAGGTAAAAAGGAAAATCAAAATCAAAGACATCATCAGCCTTTCGTTGAGTTATTCTTCCACCAATGGCACAGAGTCCGACTCCCAAAATGTCCGTGTTTCCTACCCGACCATAACAGGGGATGGCACAACAAAATTAGAGAAAAGTGTAAGTCAGTCCCACTTAGGACTGAAGGTATTTACGAGAATACTATCATCCCTCACCCTAATCACACTATGGGCAAACCAGCTAGAATGCCAGAGAGTTCTGTCCCAAGAACCAGACCCCTGTAATCCATAGTCCAGCCATGGTCCTACCACAGTTCTCACTATTTAGCTTTGGATATAAACCCAATCCCAGCTATGATATCTTTTCCTATTTAACAGGTCCAATAAATTTTATTATTAGGGGAAAATTCCACAAAAATTAATCCAAACAAATATAAAATTATATATGAGACTCTTGGCTCAAACCCGGAACAGATTCCTGTGGTTCAGGCCCCCTCACCACGTCAAGGTGGTCCCAAACTGGAATCCCTCCTCATTAACGTCCAAAAATCAGTCCCAAAGACACAGTTAAAAAATCCTTCCCCATTGTGACCAATTCACATCAACCTGATAAAATCACTCCCAAAGATTAATACAGCATAAACGTTCGGTTGATGTTACGGACAACAAGAGCTCTGCTATTTTAACCATAAATAACCATTACCACAGAATAAACTGGAATATGTTTCGTATAATTCATAGTCAGTTTAATTGTCCAAAAGCCAGATGGTATATCAGCCGCGATTTTAACAAAGATATGGAATGGATCTCTCAAAAGGCGCCTGGGATTCAGATATCATTGATAAAATCTTACAACCAACAATTAAGAAGATTAAGAAAATTTCAACCAGACCATTAACGGCTGACTATGGATCTTTTAGTATAAATACCGCTGGCCTGTAACTTTTTCTCAATTACTATTTGCCTGATGAGAGAGTCAGTTTGGTCTCTGAAAAGCTGCCCTATATTTTCCACGTTTTGGTGTGTCTATGGATCCCTAATTTTTGATGAATTCACGTTTTCAACAGAAAATGAATAGTTTTATATATATATATATATATAATATATATATATATATGTATATATATATATATATTATATATATATATATATATATATCATACAATCATTGGAAAATACTACCCTGGAACTAGGTAAGATAAAGCACATGTTTATTGTATCTGTGTGTGTGTGTGTGTGTGTGTGTGGGAGTATGTGTGTGTGTGTGTGTGTGTGTTGTATAAATTCAATCAAATAAAACTTAAAATGCCTTTTATATTAAACTACTCGAAAAGTTTAACTCAAATTTCAAAGTACCTTAAACATATAATTTTATATTCATCTAATTAATTTTTGTCACTAGTCTTGATAACTAAATAAACCTTTTCGACAAATGCTGCTCATAAATGATACTAAAATGGAACAATAATTGTAAAATATAACCCTGTGATAAATGGTCCTTATATAAAGGGGTTGTAGCTCAGTGGTAGAGCTTACTGCCAGATCGAAGGTCCTGGTTAACCCAGTCCCGGAAAACATTTATAAAACTGACACACCCAGTCCACAGATTTCAAAATCTTCCTTGCAACTCAAAAGAAAGAATTTACACTGAATCTTTAACAAATCGCCTTCAAAAAAAAAGGCCAAAGAAAAATCTTCCATACCTCCTGGCAGATTAATACAACGAAAGCCTGCAAGTTAGGTTGCGGACTTACTTCGCCCCTTTTCCTCGACTTCTGGGCCTATAACTGTATTCCCTGATAAATTTCTTGGTTCAAGCCATAACCACGTGTTAACAGCTTCTTTCCTCTGAGTCACAATTTATAGCAGCCTTGAGGAGTCCGTGGCGCCTTCAGTGCACCCCGAGTAATTCATTCCCCAAATTCCAGCATTGATTTAACAAGGGTGCAATATCGTTTCAGAAAGATGCCTGTAGCAGATAAATTAGATAAAAATGTTCCTGGCAACCCCAAGCTCCTATCCCCCTTCGGGAGGACTTCTGCAGCCGAGTAATTTACTGTGTTTTTCAATTAATTTTCCTTTGATCTTGTGTGCTGTAAAATATAACTTTTTCTCATTCACCATTTGCCTGAGAAGGCTGCCCTCCGTCTCCGTGTACCCTTTACATTTTCCACATTTTGGTGTGTCTATAGGTATTTATTTTCAGTAATGGAATTCTGTTTTAACAGAAAATATTTCCACCTAATATATATATAAATATATATATATATATATATATATATATATATATATATATTTATATATATATATATATATATATATATATATATATATATATATATATATATATATATATAATATATAATATATATACTGATGAGTAAGATAAGATATGTTTACACATCTGTTGTGTGTGTTGTGTGTGTGTGTGTGTGTGTGTGTGTGTAACAGTGTGTGTGTGTATTATAAAACAGTAAATTAACTTTTATAAAACTTAAAAAATTTTTATACTAAACTACACAAAAAGTTTAACAAATTTCATTACCTTAAACATAATTTTATATTCATCTAATATAAATATTTTGTCACTAGTCTTGATAACTAAATAAACCTTTTCATTAAAATACTGCTCATAAATTATACTAGCCAACAAATGGAACTTAATAATGTAAAAAAAAAAACCTGCGATAAATCATTGCTTCATTCAAGGGGTGTAGCTCAGTGGTAGAGCATTCGACTGCAG
This sequence comes from Macrobrachium rosenbergii, assembly GCF_040412425.1. Taxonomy (NCBI): domain Eukaryota; kingdom Metazoa; phylum Arthropoda; class Malacostraca; order Decapoda; family Palaemonidae; genus Macrobrachium; species Macrobrachium rosenbergii. Next base: position 12,178,355 of record NC_089767.1, read on the forward strand.
ATCGAGGTCCCTGGTTCAATCCTGGGCGCCCCTGGAAAACTGTTTATAAAACCGACATCCAGTCCACAGGTGTCTCACTCCATCTTGGGCAGATCAACGAAAAAAATTTACACTGAATAGGGTAAAAATCCTTTGCTAAAGAAATTCCCAAAGAAAAAAATCGTCCATAATTCCTGAAGAATTGGTCGCCTTAGTACAAGAAAAAATGCTTAAAGAAGAAAAGAGGACCAATGTTATTGGTATCCTACGTTTGTGCACTTGCATGGGGGCTATCGCCACTAGTACAAACACCACTGACAATGGTATAGGACTTCTCTGTCATTGGATATTACTTTACTCTACTCACTATCAAAGAAGTGCAGTACCAAAATCTGGCAGATACATTATATTACATCTTTGTCCAAAAGCTTAGGGTTGGACCCCTAAGAAATTTTATATGGGCACTATTTTATGAAAAATTCATTGACAGACTAAGATTCTTCTTCATTCTAACATCATCCATAATCCTGGAGCTTGCTAATGTAAGGTAAGCACATGTTTATTGTCTTATGTGTGTGTGTGTGAGCGAGTGTGTGTGAGTAACAGCAATTGCATAAAACTTAAAAGAACTTTTATACTAAACTACTGAAAAGTTTTAACTCAAATCTCAAAGTACCTTAAACATATATTTTAATAGTCATCTATCAATACTTTATTAGTCTTGATAATTAATTAAATTCTTTCAACAAACACTGCTCACAATGATACAAGTCCAATAATTGGAGAAGGTAATGGTGTAATAAAATAACACCTGTGATATATATCACTTTAAAATTAAGGGGGTATAGGTCAGTGGTAGATATCTGACTGCAGATCGAGAGGTCCCTGGTTCAACTAGGTGCCCCTACCGAAAAAATTCATATATTTGACACCCTTGTCCACAGATGTCTCACTCCCATCTTGGGCAGATCAACAAAAAGAAAATTTACACTGAATGGGTGGAAAAAATCTTTTACCAAAGAAAATTCCCCCAAAAAATCTTCCACACTTCCTGAAGAATTGGTCGTCTTAGTACAGTAGTAGTAGTAGTATTAAAAGTAGTTTACCAGACCACTGAGCTGACTTTCAGCCTTATAAGGCTGGCCCGAAAAATTACGATAAAATACCACATAGGCTCACGTCCTCGTACGATAACACATACACACAATAAATACATTTACTCATGCTTCCACACTAAAAAGGCATATTAAAATTCTTAAGAACTTAAGTAATATCTAAAAAAAAAAAAAGTTTAAATTTAAATTTGACAAATACTATGTTTTCGTGCATGAACAATGTAAACCTGGAACGACTGAAAATTTAAAAGATTATGACAAAATTTCATTTATTGATTTATTCCCAAAAGTTAAACCTTGGAAAACTTTAAAAAGATATCATTAGCCTTTCATGAAGTTTATTCTTCCGCCAATGCCAAAAGGGAGCAACTCCAAATGATTCCTGTCCCTACCTGACATCACAGGATGGCACAACATGATTAGAGGGCCTGGAGTGTGTTTCTGTCCCAGTTTTAGACTGAAGGTATTACGAGAATACTGTCATCCTCACCCTATTCACATTATAGCAAACCGGCTAGAATGCCTGAGAGTTCTATCCCCAGAACCAGACACCCTGAGTCCATAGTCCAGCCATGGTCCTACCACAGTTCTCACTATTTAGCTTTGGGATAAAAACAATCCCGCTATGATATTTTCCTATTTAACAGGTCCAATAAATTTTTAGCAAAAGTGGAAAATTCCACAAAATTCATCCAAACATATATGCACTATATATGCGAGACCTTGGACTCAAACCCGGGAACGGATTCCTGGGGTTCAAGAGCCCCCCTCACCAAGTCAAGGTGGTCCTAAATCGAGGGGGCCAAATACCTTAGCCAAATCCCGCATTAACGCCCTACAAAAATCAGTCACCAAAGACAAAGGTTTACAAATCCTTCCCTCGACTGCAACCAATCTTACATCGCCTTCACAGACAAATCACCCCAAAGATTAATACAGCATAAAATTACTTTAGTTACGGACAACAGAGTTTCCAGCTAAATTTTAACCACATAAATAACCATAACCACAGAATAAACTGAATATGTCTCGTATAATTTATAGTCGGTTTAATTGTCGGTTCAAAAGCCGATGGTGGGATCAGCCCCTTGATTTAAATAAATATATGCAAATGGGTCTCTCAAAAGGTGCCTGGGATTCAGATATTAGATAAAATCTTCCTCCAACCAACAATTAAGAAGATTAAAGAGAAATTGTCAACCGGGGTGCATTAACGGCTGACCTATAGATTTTGCATAAATACCGCTTTTCTGTACCTTTTCAATCACTATTTCCTGAGGAGAGAGCTGGTTTGGTCTCTGAACTGCCTTTATGTTCCACGTTGTTTGGCGTGTTTATACCCCCTTATATTTGATGGCATTCTGTTTTACCAGAAAATATTTACAGCTTTTATATATATATATATATATATATATATATATATATATATATATATATATATATATATATATATATATATATATATATATACACATCACTAAGGAAAATACTACCCTGGAAATCCAAGGTAAGATAAGCACATGTTTATTGTATCTGTGTGTGTGTGTGTGAGTAACAGCAATTCGTATAAAACTTCTAAAATTACTTTTATACTGAATCCACATAAAACTTTAACTCAAATTTCAAGGTACCTTTAAACATATAATTTTTATATCCACCTAATATGAATGTTCTTGTCACTAGTCTTCATAACTAAATAAACCTGACAAATACTGCTCATAAATGATACTAGCCAACTAAATGGAGAAGTTAATGGTGTAAAAAATAACACCTGTGATATATATCACATAATATCATGGGGGTGTAGCTCAGTGATAGAGCATTCGACTGCAGATCGAGAGGTCCCTGGTTCAATCCCGGCGCCCCTGGAAACATTTATAAAACAGACATCCAGTCCACAGATGTCTCACCCCATCTTCGGCAGATCAACGAAAATAAAATTTGCTACTGAGTAGGAGTAAGAAACTTTGCCAAAGAAATTCCAAAAAGAAAAAATCTTTCATACTTCCTGAAAAATTGGTCGCCTTAGTACAAGAAAAAATACTTTAAGAAGAAAAGAGGACCAATGGTATTGGTATCCTACGTTTGTGCACTTGCATGGGGGCTATCCCCCCTAGTACAAACACCACTGACAATAGTATACGACTTCTCTGTCACTGGATATTGCTTACTCTACTCACTTTCAAAAAAGAGCAGTACTTAAAATCTGTCAGATACATTATATTACATCTTTGTCCAAGCTTAGGGTTGGATCCCTAAGGAAATTTTATCGGCACTATTATATGGAAATTCATTGAAAGACTAAGATTCTTCTACATTCTAACATCATCCATAAGGAATACAATTTACATTATTTATATATATATATATGTGTGTGTGTGTGTTTGTGTGTGTATATACAGTATACATATAGAGCATTCTAACATCATCTATAAGGAAGTGCATTTACCAAGATGACCACCAACAAACAGCCCAACCAGCGACAATGCCGCAGCAGATCTGTCCGCCTGCCTCCACTCACGACGCACATCCCAGAGGCTCTGTTTTTCAGGAGTGGAGGACACCAGATGGAAGAAGGTCACAGCGTCATCACACAAAGCTGACGCGCCGTCCTCGAGCTCCTGGGCTGACAACAAACGTCTTCGAACAAAATGTGAAACCAGATACTCCATGTGGTTCGTTGCAAGGAGACGAATGTTAGATTGGGTTCCATGTATTACTATTTTCAACCAATCCCCCCAATAACGAGACCAGAGACACGACCAACAATAAAATAAAATTCCACCTGACAAGATTAAGACACTGACACACACACTTAAAAACCTAACCTTTGTCACCTACCCAAATATCTTAGCAAAATTCCTGATTAACGTCCAACAAAAATCATTCCCCAAAGACACAGGAGTTTACGAAATCCCTTGCCTCGGTTATGACCAATCTTGCATCTGCTTCACAAGCAAATCACTCCCCCAAAGATTAATACAGCATAAACGTTCATTTAGGTACACACAACAGAGCCTAACTATTTTCAACTCATACAATAACTACAACCACAGCATAAATTAGAATATGTCTTGTATAATTTATAGCAGTAATTTTCGTTTCAAAAGCCAGTTGGTGGAATCAACCTTGATTAAACAAAGAAATGTAAATGAATCTCTCAAGAGGCACCTGGGGCTGTGATATTTTGATAAAATCTTCCTGCAACAAATAACACCAAGAAGATTAAAGATATTGTCAACCGGAGTGACTTAACGGCTGGACCTATGAATCTTCAGTATAACACGGCTTCTTCTGTAACTGCATCTGCCATTTCCGCCTGAGAATATACACAATTTGGTTTCTGAAATATAGCCTTATTTTCCACATTTTGGCATTTCTATGGGCTCCTTATATTTCAAGTCATACACACACGCGCGCACACACACACACACACACACACACACACATATATATATATATATATATATATATATATATATATATATATATATATTATATATATATATATATATATACATATATATATATATGTATATATATATATATATATATATATATATATATATATATATATATATATATATGTATCTATGTCTGTGTGTGTGTGTGTGTGTGTGTGTGTAAGTGTGGGTAACAGCACTGTATAAAACTTAAAATAAATTTTATACTAAACTTATCAAAAAGTTTTAACTCAAATTTCAAGGTACTTACACATATATTCTATAGTCATCTATGAATATTTTGTCATTAGTCTTGGATAACTAATTAAATTCTCTGACAAATACTGCTCAAATGATACAAGTCCACCAAATGAAGAAGGCAATGGTGTAAAAATAACACCTGGGGCATATACCACCAGTATTATGGGGTGTAGCTCAGTGGAGAGCAGACGACTGCAGATCGAGAGGTCCTGGTTCAATCCCGGCCGCCCTAAGGAAAAAGATTCTATAATTGACACCTAGTCCACAGATGTCTCACTCCTATCTTGGGCATCATCGAAAAGAAAATTTACACTCAAATGCGTGAGAAGTCCACTGAGCTGGAATTTCCAGCCTTATAAGTCTAGCCCGAAAAATTACGATAAAGTACCACATAGGCTCACGTTCTTGTACTGTAACATCTACACACAATAAATACATTTACTCATCCATCCATACTAAAAAAAAGCATATTAAATTCATAAGAAGTAAGATTTAAAAAAAAAAAAAATTTTTAAATTAAATTCGACAAATGCCATGTTTTCGTGCTTTTATTTATTTATTTTTATATCTCATCTATCAAACCACAGCTCCTCATGAACAACAAAATTGGAACGACTGAAAATGTAAGAGATTATGACAAAATTTCATTTATTGATTTATTCCCAAAAGTTAAAAGTCGCCGTTGGTCACTTTGACACCACATAACACGTCTGACCGTTATCACCCTGCAATCTGAGTCAGACAATTGTCAACTGTGTCGAGTCGCTACCATCTAAGGGACCAGGGGTACTTGAATCTTTATTTCGCTTGTCATAAATATTTAAGGTAAAAAGGAAAAATCAAAAAGACATCATCAGCCTTTCATGAAGTTTATTCTTCCACCAATGGCACAAGGGAGAGCCGGCTCCCAAATGATCTCGTCCCACCTGACATCACAGGATGGCACAACATGATTAGAGTATCACAAGCTTACACCCACTTGCTAGGACTGGAAGGTATTACGAGAATACCATCATCCTCACCCTAATCACACTATGGGCAAAACCGGCTAGAATGCCAGAGAGCCCTTGTCCCCAGAACCAGACCCTGAATCCATACTCCAGCCATGGTCCTACCACAGTTCTCACTATTTACCTTTGATATAAAACCCAATCCCAGCTTATGATATCTTTTCCTATTTAACAGGCCCAATAAATATTAGTATTAGGGGAAAATTCCACAAAAATCAATCCAAACAAATATAAAATTATATATATGAGACTCTTGGACTCAAACCCGGGAACAGATTCCTGTGGTTCAAGAGCCCCCTCACCACGTCAAGGTGGTCCCAATTCGAGGGTGCCAAATACCTTAGCCAAATCCCTCATTAACGCCCTACAAAAATCAGTCCCCAAAGACAGAAGTTTACGAAATCCCTTCCTCGACTGTGACCAATCTTATACTGCCTTCACAGGCAAATCACTCCCAAAGATTAATGGCATAAACGTTCAGTTAGTTATGACAACAGAGTTTCAAGCATTTTTAACCACATAAATAACCGTTACCACAGAATAAACTGGAATATGTTTCTGTATAATTCATAGTCGGTTTAATTGTCGGTCTAAAAGCCAGATGGTGGATCAGCTTATCAACAAAGATATGGAATGGATCTTCGTATGCCTGGGGATTCAGATATCATAGATAAAATCTTCCCCAACCGACAAGTAAGAAGATTAAAGAGAAATTGTCAACCGGGGTGCATTAACGGCTGACCTATGGATCTTTTGGCATAAATAATTAATTTTTCTGTAACTTTTTCAATTACTATTTGCCTGATGAGAGTCAGTTTGGCCTCTGAAAGCTGCCTTTATTTTCCACGTTTTGGTGTGTCTATGGGATCCTCATATTTACAAATCCGTTTCAACAGAAAATATTTCACAGTTTTATATATATATATATATATATATATATATATATATATATATATATATATATATATATATATATGTATGTGTGTGTGTGTGTGTGTGTGTGTGTGTGTGTGTGTGTGTGTGTGTGTGTGTGTGTGAGTAACAGCAATCGGTATAAAACTTAAAATATCTTTTATATTAAACTACTCCAAAAAAGTTTAACTCAAGTTTCATGGTACCTTAAACATATAATTTTATATTCATCTAATATGAATGTTTGTCACTAGTCTTGATAACTAAATAAACCTTTCGACAAATACTATCCATAAAATGATACTAGCCGACGAATGAAAATAAATGGTGTAAAATATAACACCTGTGATAAATTTTAATTATATAAAGGGTGTAGCTCAGTGGTAGAGCATTCGACTGCAGATCGAGGTCCCTGGTTCAATCCCGGCGCTCCCTGAAAACATTTATAAAACTGACACCATGTCGACAGATGTCTCACTCCATCTTCGGCAGATCAACGAAAAGGAAATTTACATGACCGAATAGGAGTAAGAAATCTCTGCCAAAGAAATTCCAAAAGAAAAATGTTCCATACCTCCTGGAATTGTCGCCTAGTACAAGAAAATACTTTGCACTTTAAGAAGAAAAGAGGACCTACGTTATTGGCATGGGGGCTATCGTCCCTAGTGCTAATAATTCACTGGCACAGTATGTGACTTCTGTCACTGGATATTGCTTACTCTACTCACTATCAAAGAAGCCCAGTACTTAAAATCCGGCATATATATTATATTACATCTTTGTCCAAGGTTAGGGATGGACCCTTAAGGAAATTTTATGAGCACTATTTTATGGAAATTCATTGACACTAAGATTCTTATTCACTCTAACATCATCCATAAGGAAAGTGCATTTACATTATATATATATATACAGCTATATATTTATATATACATATATTTATATATATATATATATATATATATATATATATATATATATATATATATATATATATATATATATATATATATATATATATATGTATATATATATATATCTCTAACATCATCTATAAGGAAATGCATTTTACTAAGATGAACGAATGAATAGTCAATTAGCGACAATGCCGCAGCAGATCTGTCCGCTCGCTCCATTCACGACACACATCCCAGAGGCCTGCTTTATGGAGGACACCTTCAGAGGGAAAGAAGATCACAGTGTCATCACACAAAGCTGACGCCGTCTCGAGCTCCTGCCGGACAACGTCCTCGAACAAAATGAAACCAAAATACCTGTACATGTGGTTCGTTGTGATGAGACGAATGTTAGATTGGGTTCCATATATTATTATTTTCTACCATTCCCCCCATAACATGACCAAAGACGCGCCAAACAATAAAATAAAAATTCCACACCTCGACAGGATTAAGACACTGACACAGACACTGAGAAACTCTAACCCTTTTACTTTTACCTAACCAAATACCTTAGCAAATTCCCTAATTAACGTGCAACAAAAATCATTCCCCAAAGACACAGGAGTTTACGAAATCCCTTGCCTCGACTATGACCAAACTTACATCTGCTTCACAGGCAAATCACTCCCCCAAATATCAATACAACATAAACGTTCAGTTAGGTATGGACAACAGACCTCGGCTATTTTCAACCACATAAAAAACAATAACCACAGAATAAACTGGAATATGTCTTGTATAATTTATAGCAGTAATTTTCGGTTCAAAAGCCAGGTGGTGGAATCAGCCTTGATTAAACAAAGAAATGCAATGAATCTGTCAAGAGGCACCTGGGATTCAAATATTATAGATAAAATCTACCTCCAATAACTGATTAAGAGTAGAAGAAAAATTGTCAACGGAGTGAATTAACGGCTGACCTATGATCTTCTAGTATAAATATGGGCTTTTCTGTAACTTTTCTCACTTTTTGCCCGAGGAGACAAGACAATTTGTTTCTAAATATAGCCTTTATTTTCCACATTTGGGCATTTCTATGGGCTCCTTTATATTTGCTGGAATTCTGTTTTAACAAAACATTTTAGAAACATATATATATATATATATATATATATATATATATATATATATATATATATATATATAATATATATATATATATATATATATATATATATATATATATATATATATATATATACACATCAATAAGAAAAAATACTACCCTGAGCTAAAGTGGTGTGCTACATGTTTATTGTATCTATGTGTGTGGTGACTAACAGCAATTCGAATAAAACTTAAAATAACTTTTATACTAAACTACTCGAAAAAGTTTTAACTCAAATTTCAAAGTACCTTAAACATATATTTTAATAGTCATCTAATATCAATATTTTGTCACTAGTCTTGATAATTCAATTAAATTCTTTCAACAAATACTGCTCACACGATTCAAGTCCACTACATGGAGAAGGTAATGGTGTACAAAATAACACCTGTGATATATATCACTTAATATCAAGGGGGTGTAGCTCAGTGGTAGAGCATTCGACTACAGATTGAGAGGTCCCTGGTTCAATCCCGGGCGCCCCCTACCGAAAAAAATTTATATAATTGACACCCTATCCACAGATGTCTCACTCCCATCTTGGGCAGATCAACAAAAAGAAAATTTACACTGAATGGGTGGAAGAAATCCTTGCCAAAGAAAATTCCAAAAGAAAAAATCTTCAATACTTCCTGAAGAATTGGTCGTCGTAGTACAGTAGTAGTAGTAGTAGTATTAGTGTTTAACTGAGACCACAGAGCTGACTTTCAGCTCTTATAAGGCTGGCCTGAAAACTACAATAAAATACTAAATAGGGTCATTGCCCCTGTAATGTAACATATATACACACAAATACATTTACTCATGCTTCCACACTAAAAAGGTATATTAAAATTCATAAGAACTTGCTAATATTTAAAAAAAAAAAGTTTAAATTTAAATTCGACAAATGCCATGCTTTCGTGCTTTTATTATTTATTTATAATTATATCTTATCTATCAAACCACAGCTCCTCATGAACAACAAAACTGGAACAACTGAAAATTTAAAAGATTATGACAAAATTTCATTTACTGATTTATTCCCAAAAGTTAAACCTGAAAACTTTAAAAAGATATCATTAGCCTTTCATGAAGCGTATTCTTCCACCAATGGTACAAGGGAGACGCCTACTCCAAAATGATCTCGTCCCTACCTGACATCACAGGATGGCACAACATGATTAGAGTGGCCCAGGTGTAAGCCAGTCCTGCTTGCTAGGACCGAAGGTATTACGAGAATACTATCATCCTATCCCCTAATCACACTATGGGCAAACCGGCTAGAATGCCTGAGAGTTCTATCCCCAGAACCAGACCCCCTGGAGTCCATAGTCCAGCCATGGTCCTACCACAGTTCTCACTATTTAGCTTTGGATATAAACCCAATCCCAGCTATGATATCTTTTCCTATTTAACAGGTCCAGTAAATTTTAGCAAAAGTGGAAAATTCCACAAAAATTCATCCAACATATATATAATTATATATATGAGACTCTGGGTTCAAACCTGAACAGATTCCTGTGGTTCAGGAGCCCCCACCATGCTGGTGTGGTCCTAAATCGAGGGGGCTAAATACCTTAGCCAAATCCTGCATTAACGCCCTACAAAAACTGGGTCACCAAAGACAAAGGTTTACGAAATCCCTTCCTCGACTGTGACTAATCTTACATTGCCTTCACAGACAAATCACTCCCCAAAGATTAATACAGCAGAAATGTTCACTTAGTTACGGACAACAGAGCTCAGCTACCTTAACCATAAATAACCATAACCACAGAATAAACTGGAATATGTCCAGGCAATTTATAGTCGGTTTAATTGTCGGTTCAAAAGCCAGATGGTGGGATCAGCCTTGATTTAACAAATATAAGCAATGGATCTCTCAAAAGGTGCCTGGGATTCAGATATTATAGATAAAATCTTCCTCCAACCAACAATTAAGAAGATTAAAGAGAAATTGTCAACCTGGGGTGCATTAACGGGTGACCTATGGATTTTTGGTATAATACCGCTTTTTCTGTACTTTTTCTCAATCACTATTTCCCTGAGGAGAGAGTCAGCTTCGGCCCTGGAAATCTGTGCTCTTGATTTTCCAAGTTTTGGTGTGTCTATAAGGGCCTCTTATATTTGATGGCATCTTCTGTTTTACCAGAAAATATTTACAGCTTATATATATATATATATATATATATATATATATATATATATATATATATATATATATATATATATATATATATATATATAATATATATATATATATATATATATATATATATATGATTATTATCACTTTTGTATGTGATTATTTATCACACATTAAACATTAGTGGTGAAAAAGTTACTAAGAATGGAAATCTCGATTGGTTTTCGACTTTATTTCCAAGCCATTGACTTGGAAATAAAGTCGAAACCGGTCAGGACCTACACCCCGTTTCCTATTTTTCACCTGTGGTAATGTGCGATATATATATATATATATATATATATATATATATATATATATATATATATATATATATATACATCATTACGAAAAATACTACCCTGAACTAAGGTAAGATAAGCAAATGTTTCTGTATGTGTGTAAAGGTGTGCGAGTAACAGCAACTGTATAAAACTTGAAAATTACTTCTTTTTTATAATTTAAACTACTCCAAAAAGTTTAACTCAAATTTCATGGTACCTTAAACATATAATTTTATATTCATCTAATATGAATGTTTTGTCACTAGTCTTGATAACTAAATAAACCTTTTCGACAAATACTGCTCATAAATGATACTAGCCAACTAAATGGAGAACTTAATGGTGTAAAGGATAACATCTGCGATATATGTCACTTAAAATCAAGGTGGTGTAGCTCAGTGGTAGAGCATTCGACTGCAGATCGAGAGGTCCCTGGTTCAATCCCGGTCGCCCCCTGGGAAAACATTTATAAAACTGACACCCAGTCCACAGATGTCTCACTCCCATCTTGTACAGATCAACGAAAAGAAAATTTACATTGAATAGGAGTAACAAATCCTTTGCCAAAGAAATTCCAAAAGAAAAATCTTTCATACCTCCTGGAATTGGCCGCCTTAGTACAAGAAAAAATACTTGTACTTTAAGAAGAAAAGAGGACCTATGTTATTGGTATCCTTCGTTTGTGTACTTGCATGGGGGCTATCGCCCCTAGTACAAACACCACTGACAATAGTATAGGAATTGTCTGTCACTGGATATTGCTTACTCTTCTCACTATCAAAGAAGTGCAGTACTTAAAATCTGTCAGATACATTATGTTACATTTTTGTCTAAGCTTAGGGATGGACCCCTAGGAAAATTTTATGGGCACTATTATATGGAAATTCATTGACAGACTAAGATTCTTCTTCATTCTAACGTCATCCATAAGGAAGTGCATTTACATTATATATATACATACACATACAAATATATACAGTATGTATATATATATATATATATATATATATATATATATATATATATATATATATATATATATACATAGAGCATTCTAACATCATCTATAAGGAAGTGCATTTACCAAGATGACCACCAACAAACAGCCCAACCAGCGACAGTGCCACAGCAGATCTGTCCGTCTGCCTCCATTCACGATACACATCCCAGAGGCCTAGTTTTTCAGAGTGGAGGACACCAGATGGAAGAAGATCACAGCGTCATCACACAAAACTGACGCTGTCCTCGAGCTCCTGCCGGACTATCTCCTCGAACAAAATGAAACCAGATACCTGTACATGTGGTTCATTGTGATGAGACGAATGTTAGATTGGGTTCCATATATTACTATTTTCTGCCATTCCCCCCATAACAGGACCAAAGACGCGCCCAACAATAAAATAAAAATTCCACACCTGGACTGGATTAAGACGTTGACACAGACACTTAGAAACTCTAACCCTTTTGCTTTTGCCTACCCAAATACCTTAGCAAAATCCCTGATTAATGCCCAACAAAAATCATTCCCCAAAGACACAGGAGTTTACGAAATCCCTTGCCTCGACTATTACCAATCTTACAACTGCTTCACAGGCAAATCACTCCCCGAACGATGGATACAGCATAAACGTTCAGTTAGGTACAGACAACAGAGCTCAACTATTTTTAACCACATAAATAACCATAACCACAGAATAAACTGGAATATATCTCGTATAATTTATAGCAGTAATTTTCGGTTCAAAAGCCAGGTGGTGGAATCAGCCTAGATTAAACAAAGAAATACAATGAATCTGTCAAGAGGCACCTGGGATTCAAATATTATAGATAAAATCTTCCGCCAATAATGATTAAGAATATTAAAGAGGCATTGTCAACCGGAGTGACTTAACGGCTGACCTATGGATCTTCTTGTATAAATACCGCTTTTCTGTAACTTTTCTCACTATTTGCCAGAGGAGACAAGAAAGTTTGGTCTCTGAAATATAACCTCTATTTTCCACATATTTTGGCATTTCTATGGGCTCCCTTATATTTGATGGAATTCTGTTTTAACAAAACATTTTGCAGTTATATATAATGTATGTATATATATATATATATATATATATATATATATATATATATATATATATATATATACATTATATATATATATATATATGTATATATATATATATATATATATATATATATATATATATATATGTATATATATATATATATATATATATATATATATATATATACATACATATATACACAATCATCAATACGAAAATACTACCCTATACCTAATGTAAGATAAGCACGTTCATTGTAACTGTGTGTGTGTGTGTGCGCACGTGTGTGTGAGTAACAGCAATTCGTATAAAACTTAAAATAACTTTTATACTAAACTAATAAAAAAAAGTTTTAACTCAAATTTCAAGGTACCTTAAACATATATTTTTATAGTCATCTAATATGAATATTTTGTCATTAGTCTTGATAACTAATTAAATTATTTCGACAAATACTGCTCACAATGATACAAGTCCACTAAATGGAGAAGGTAATGGTGTACAAAATAACACCTGTGATATAATATATCACTTAAGACCAAGGGGGTGTAGCTCAGTGGTAGAGCATTCGACTGCAGATCGAGAGGTCCCTGGTTCAATCCCGGGCGCCCCCTAGGAAAAAAATTTATATAATTGACACCCAGTCCACAGATGTCTCACTCCCATCTTGGGCAGATCAACGAAAAGAAAATTAACACTGAATGAGTGTAAGAAATTCTTTGCCAAAGAAAATTAAAGAAAAAAAAATCCTCCATACTTCCTGAAGAATTGCTTGCCTCAGTACAGCAGTAATAGTAGTAGTAGTATTAAAGTAGTTTAACCAGACCACTGAGCTGACTTTCAGCTCTTATAAGGCTGGTCCGAAAGATTACGATAAAATACCACATAGGCTCACGTTCTCATACTGTAGCACATACACATGATAAATATATCTACTTATGCTTCCACACTAAAAAGGGGTATTAAAATTCATAAGAAGTTAAGTAATATTTAAAAAAAAAATTAAATATAAATTCGACAAATGCTATGTTTTAGTGCTTTTATTATTTATTTATTTTTATATTTTATCTATTAAACCACAGCTCCTCATGAACAACAAAACTGGAACAACTGGAAATATAAAAGATTATGACAATATTTCATTTATTAATCTATTCCCAAAATTTGACCGTCGCTGTTGGTCATACTTTGGACACTCACATAACACGTCTGACCGTTATTATCACCCTGCACTCTGAGCACTAGGGAGTCGGGCCACATAGGCTGCTCATAAAGTGCCAGTGTGTCAGACAATTGCAAACTGAGTCGAATTGCTACCATCAAAGGGCCCAGGGGTACTCGAATCTTTATTTCTACTTGTCATAAACATTTGAAAAAAAAAAAAAAGGAAAAATTAAACCTGAAAACTTTAAAAATATATCATCAGCCTTTCATGAAGTTTCTTCCACCAATGGCACAAGTGAGAGCCGACTCCCAAATGTCTGCGTCTCTACCCTACCCAACAGGAGATGGCACAACATGATTAGAGTGGCCCAAGTGTAAGCCAGACCTGCTTGCTAGGACTGAAGGTATTACAGGAATACTATCATCCCCACCCCTATCCCACAATATGGGCAAACCCGCTAGAATGCCTGCGAGTTCAATCCCCAGAACCAGACCCCCCCTGGAACCCATAGTCCATCCATAAAGAACAGTTCCGCCTTTGAGCTATCACTCTGATAGCTCTCAGGTCCAAACTTTATCGGGCAGTTGATGGATATGAACCCAATCCCAGCTATATCTTTTCCTATTTAACAGGTCCAATAAATTATAGCAAAAGTGGAAAATTCCACAAACATTAATCCAAACAAGTATATAATTGTATATATATATATATATATGAGACTACTGGACTCAAACCCGGGAACATATTCCTGGGGTTCAATTTATTTAATTATTATTAAAATAGTTTAACCCAGACCCAATGAGCTGACTATCAGCTCTCATAGGGGCCGGGTCTGAAGGATCTTCTAGGCTATCCTCTGGAACCTAACAGGTCACAACGATGAATGAACGAAAATGAAAATGAAATTAAAAGCTGTAAAAGTGGAAAATGAACACACTCAAATAAATACATTTAAACTCATGCTTCAATATATACTCACTGAGTATATATTAAAATTCAAAATAAATTAAGTAAAATCATAAAATTTACTTGTTTTAAAATTCACTATACTGATTGATTAATTTTTTATATTTTACCAATTAACTTGCAGCTTCTCATGAACATTAAAATGGGTACTATTGAGAGCCCCTCACCACGTCAAGGTGGTCCCAAATCAAAGGGGCCAAACAGCTTAGCCAAATCCCTCATTAACGTCCAACAAAAATCAGTCACCAAAGACAGGAGTTTACAAAATCCCTTGCCTCAACTGTGACCAATCTTACATCGCCTTCACAGGCAAATCACTCCCCCAAAGATTAATACAGCAGAAATATTCAGTTAGGTTGGGACAACAGAGCTCAGCTACTTTTAACCACATAAATAACCATAACCACAGAATAAACTGGAATATGTCTCGTATAATTTATAGCAGCAATTGTCAGTTCAAAGACTTGATGGTGGAATCAGCCTTGATTTAACAAAGATATGCAATGGATCTCTCATCAGGTGCCTAGGGTTCAGATAAATTAGATAAAATCTTCCTCCAACCAACGATTAAGAAGATTAAATAGAAATTGTCAACCGGGGTGCATTAACGGCTGACCTATGGATTTTTGGTATAAACACTGCTTTTCTGTAACTTTTTCTCATTCACCATTTGCCTGAGGAGAGAAACACTTTGGTCTCTGAAATATACCCTTTACATTATCCACATTTTGGTGTGTCTATGGGCTCTCATATATTTGATGGAATTCTGTTTTAACAGAAAATATTTCACAGCTTATATATATATATATATATATATATATATATATATATATATATATATATATATATATATATATATATTTATATATGTATATATATATATATATATATATATATATATATTACCCTGGAACTAAGGTAAGATAAACACATGTTTATTGTATCTTCATATGTGTGTGTGTGTGTGTGTGAGTAACAGCAATTCGTATAAAACGTAAATTAACTTTTATACTAAACTACACAAAAAGTTTTTATACTAAACTACACAAAAAGTTTAACTCAAATTTCGTGGTACCTTAAACATATAATTTTATATTCATCTAATATAAATATTTTGTCACTAGTCTTGATAACTAAATAAACCTTTTCGACAAATACTGCTCATAAATTATACTAGCCAACAAAATGGAGAACTTAATGGTGTAAAAAAATAACACCTGCGATATGTATCACCTACATTCAAGGGGGTGTAGCTCAGTGGTAGAGCATTCGACTGCAGATCGAGAGGTCCCTGGTTCAATCCCGGGCGCCCCCTGGGAAAACATTTATAAAACTGACATCCAGTCCACAGGTGTCTCACTCTCACCTTGGGCAGATCAACGAAAAGAAAATTTACACTGAATAGGAGTAAGAAATCCTTTGCTAAAGAAATTCCCAAAGAAAAAAATCGTCCATAATTCCTGAAAATTGGTCGCCTTAGTACAAGAAAAAATGCTTTTAAGAAGAAAAAGAGGACCAATGGTATTGGTATCCTACGTTTGTGCACTTGCATGGGGGCTATCGCCACTAGTACAAACACCACTGACAATAGTATAGGACTTCTCTGTCATTGGATATTGCTTACTCTACTCACTTTCAAAGAAGCCCAGTACTTAAAATCTGTCAGATACATTATATTACATCTTTGTCCAAGCTTAGGGTTGGACCCTAAGGAAATTTTATGGGCACTATTTTATGAAAATTCATTGACAAGACTAAGATTCTTCTAAGACATTCTAACATCATCCATAAGGAATACAATTATATACATATATATATATACATTATATATATATATATATATATATATATATATGTTATATATATATATATATATATATGTGTGTATATATGATGTGTATACAGTATACATATAGAGCATTCTAACATCATCTATAAGGAAGTGCATTTACCAAGATGACCGACACAGCCAGCCCAACCAACGACAATGCCGCAGCAGATCTGTCCGCCTGTCTCCATTCACGACGCACATCCCAGAGGCCTGGTTTTTCAGAGTGGAGGACACCTTCAGATGGAAGAAGTCACAGCGTCATCACAAAAACTGACGCCGTCCTCGAGCTCCTGCTGGACAACGTCTTCGAACAAAATGAAACCAGATACCTGTACATGGTTCGTTGCAAGGAGAGACGAATGTTAGACTGGGTTCCATGTATTACTATTTTCTACCAATCCCCCAATAACGAGACCAGAGACACAACCAACAATAAAATAAAAATTCCACACCTGGACAAGATTAAGACACTGACACAGACACTTAGAAACTCTAACCCTTTTGTTTTTACCTACACAAATATCTTAGCAAAATCCCTGAATAACGTCCAACAAAAATCATTCCCCAAAGACACAGGAGTTTACAAAATCCCTTGCCTCGACTATGACCAATCTTGCATCTGCTTCACAAGCAAATCACTCCCCCAAAGATTAATACAGCATAAACGTTCATTTAGGTACAGACAACAGAGCTCAACTATTTTCAACCACATAAATAACCATAATCACAGAATAAACTAGAATATGTCTTGTATAATTTATAGCAGTAATTTTTTCAAAAGCCAGTTGGTGGAATCAACCTTGATTAAACAAAGAAATGCAATGAATCTCTCAAGAGGCACTTGGGGTTCAGATATTTTAGATAAAATCTTCCTGCAACAAATAATTAAGAAGATTAAAGAGACATTGTCAACCAGAGTGACTTAACGGCTGACCTATGATCTTCTGGTATAAATACAGCTTTTCTGTAACTTTTCTCATTCGCTATTTGCCTGAGGAGACATGACAATTTGGTTTCTGAAATATATCCTTTATTTTGGCATTTCTATGGGCTCCCTTATATTTTCATGGTCATACACACACACACACACATATATATATATATATATATACATATATATATATATATATATATATATATATATATATATATATATATATATATATATATATATATATATATATATATATATATATATATAATATATATATATACATCAAAAAAAAATACTACCCTGGAGCTAGAGTAAGATAAGCACGTTTATTGTATCTATGTGTGTGCGTGTGTGTGTGTGTGTGTGCGTGAGTAACAGCAATTTGTATAAAACTTAAAATAACTTTAGTATTAAACTACTCAAAAAAGTTTTAACTCAAATTTCAAGGTACCTTAAACATATATTTTTATAGTCATCTAATATGAATATTTTGTCATTAGTCTTGATAGCTAATTAAATTCTTTCGACAAATACTGCTCACAATGATACAAGTCCACCAAATGAAGAAGGCAATGGTGTACAAAATAACACCAGTGATATGTATCACTTAATATCAAGGGGGTGTAGCTCAGTGGTAGAGCATTCGACTGCAGATCGAGAGGTCCCTGGTTCAATCCCCGCCGGCCCCTCAGGAAAAAAAAATTATATAATTAACACCCAGTCCACAGATGTCTCATTCCCATCTTGGGCAGATCATCGAAAAGAAAATTTACACTGAATGCGTGTGAGAAATCGTTTACCAAAGAAAATTCCAAAAGAAAAATCTTCCATACTTCCTGTAGATTTGGTCGCCTAAGTACAGTAGTAATAGTAAGTAGTATTAAAGTAGTTTAACCAGACCACTGAGCTGAATTTCAGCTCTTATAAGTCTGGCCAGAAAAATTACGATAAAATACCACGTAGGCTCACGTTCTTGTACTGTAACATATACACACAATAAATACATTTACTCATGCTTTCTTACTAAAAAAGCAAATTAAATTCGTAAGTAATATTTAAAAAAAAAAATTTTTAAATTAAATTCGACAAATGCCACGTTTTCGTGCTTTTATTGTTTATTTATTTTTATATCTCATCTATCAAACCACAGCTTCTCATGAACAACAAAATTGGAACGACTGAAAATGTAAAAGATTATGACAAAATTTCATTTATTGATTTATTCCCAAAAGTTAAAAGACTCTGTTGGTCATACTTTGGACACTCACATAACAAGTCTGACCGTTATTATAACCCTGCAATCTGAGCACTCAGGGGCCGGGGCATATGGGCTGCCCACTAAGTCAACAATTGTCATCTGTCGAGTCGCTACCATCTAAGGGACCAGGGGTACTTGAATCTTTATTTCTGCTTGTCATAAATATTTAAGGTAAAAAAGGAGGAAAAATCAAAAAGACATCATCAGCCTTTCGTGAAGTTTATTCTTCCACCAATGGCACAAGTGAGAGCCGACTCCCAAAATGTCCGTGTTCCTACCCGACCACACAGGGGATGGCACAACAAGATTAGAGTGGCCCAAGTGTAAGCCACACCCACTTCCTAAGACCGAAGGTATTACGAGAATACTATCATAATCACCCTAATCACACTATGGGCAAACCGGCTAGAATGTCAGAGAGTTCTGTCCCCAGAACCAGACCCCCGGGAATCCATAGTCCAGCCATGGTCCTACCACAGTTCTCACTATATAGCTTTGGATATAAACCCAATCCCAGCTATGATATATTTTCCTATTTAACAGGTCTAATAAATTTTAGCATTGGGGAAAATTCCACAAAAATTAATCCAAACAAATATATAATTATATATGAGACTCTTGGACTGAATTATTATTATTATTCCTGTAGTTTAAGAGACCACTGAGCTGACCATCAGCTCAAGGTGGTCCCAAGGATTCGATGCCAATACAAGTCTAGGCTAAATCCTAGCACTGGGACCTAAAAAAATCACTTGTCAATGATGATAAACGAAAATTTAAAATGAAATTAAAAGCTGTAAAAAGGCTTTACGCTTTCATACTGGCAACACACTCACAAAATTAATGCATTTAAACTCATTAGTTCATACAACATAGTCACTAAAAAGGTTATTAAAAATCAAAATAAATTAGGTAAAACATAAAATTTACTTGTTTTAAAATTCATTATACAGTTTGC
The DNA here is from genome assembly GCF_040412425.1 of Macrobrachium rosenbergii. NCBI lineage: Eukaryota > Metazoa > Arthropoda > Malacostraca > Decapoda > Palaemonidae > Macrobrachium > Macrobrachium rosenbergii. The sequence goes on from NC_089767.1 coordinate 12,198,768, forward strand.
TTGTTTTTTTATTTTTCCAATTAATTTGCAGTTCTCATACACATTAAAATGGGTGCTATTTAGAATGTTGAAGATTCTGACAAAATTTCTTCTATTGGTCTCATTTCCAAAATTTGATAATCGACTGCAGGTTATATTTTGGACATTCACACAGTATATGCTTAACTGTTATCAGCACATTGCAATCTGGGCATTTGGTAAAAGGCCACATGAACTGTTCATTAAGTGTCCATGTGTCAAACGAGTATGGCCTATTCGAAGACGTGTCAGAATTATTTGTGCTTGTCTCTCTCTTTGATATGACGAACTCCATTTTCCAACACTGGATTTTATCTGTTTTAATTTATTATTTTCAGGTTCTTTTGTTCCATATATTTTGCCATTTTTTATATAATGACTGTTTTTATATATCTTGTATAGTCACTGATATAGGATGTCTACATTTTTCTTGTCATGTGGACCGCTTCTTTAGCTGCTTTATCAGCCTCTTCATTTCCCTTAATCCCTACATGGGCAGGGATCCAACATATTTCAATATTTTTCCCCTTATTATACAATTTATGAGTCAGAACTTTATATGTTGCACAGTATTATTTTTTTATTATAGCTTTGAATAGCTTCTATAGCACTTCTGTGTCGTATAAATTACAAAATTATTATATGAGACTTCTCTAATTATTTTTATTGATACTATTGCACATAACTCAGCTGTAAATACAGAGGCTTTGTCTGGGAGAGAAACTGATACGTTTTGTTTTGGGATACTAAAATCCCATGTTTTGTGATTTAGATCCGTCAGTGATATTGCGTAATGTAAACCTTTTCGGATTATATGCTCTACTAAATGTTGTCTATGGTATGCTGGAGTATATGAATGATTTTTGATAAATATTTCAAGTGTGTACAAATTCTCATTTTATTCATTGTCCAAGGAGGTGGCAATTCAATATTACAGGTAATTGTATATTTATATTTAGTCCCTCAAACAATCTTCTAGCTCTAATTGGGAAAGAAGGTGGATGATTGTTTATAAACATCTTTTAATCCAAATACTTTTTGGTTGGAGAATCATCTGTCTGAATTCTCAGAGCACTCTTCATTGTTACTAGCTCTCTATGGAGAGAAGAGGTCCTTTCACAAATTCAACTTGTAAAGAAGATGTTGGTGATGATCGAAAACTCCCTGAACATATTCTAAGGCCCTCATTATGAACTGGGTCTACTGTTTTCAGCACATGCGTCTGATGCCGAGCCATATATTTCACTTCCATAATCAACGATAGACAGCACTTCTTTTACAATAAAGTAAGGGTATGTCTATCGGCTATCAAGTAGTGTTCGATAGTTTTTAATTAGGTTTAATGCTCTTTTTACATTTTGATTTCATGTATGTTATGTGGGCTTTCCAGTTCATGTGAGTATCAAATACTAATCCTAAAAATTTTGCTGTTTGGCCAATTGGTATACTATGGTTTCATTTTTAAGTCTATTTCTTCACCTTTTTCCATTTTTGTTTTTATAAACATGATTGCTTATTTTATCTATGGAAAAATTTAAAGCCTACAGATAAAGCCCATTCATCTATTTTTACTATGCTTTTATTAATGATTCATCTGCATGTTTTATTCGAGATGCTGAATAATATATGGCAAAATCATCCATATACAGGTTACTTTAATACCAATAGGTAGATTTTTACTGATATCATTAATTGCTAAAGTAAACAGTGTGCCACTAAGGACGCTTCCTATGGAACACCATTTTCAAGAGGAAATGTTCTAGACAGAACATCATCAATTCTCACCTGAAAACTGCGATTTGTCAAAAAGTTTTGTATAAACTGAAGGTAAATGTCCACAGATGTTGTTGTTTTGTAAAGTTTTTAATGTAGCATACCTCCATGTAGTATCGAAGATGCTTTTTCAATGTCAAAAAGACAGCTACAGTAATTTGTTTTCGTTCAAAACCTCTGCGTATATGGTCTTCTAAGTTACAGAGAGAATCTAATGTAGATCTGTTACACTGTGACCCAAACTGAGTGGGAGTTAAAATTTTATTTTCTCGAATGTGCCATGTTAGTCGAGCATTTACCATCTTCTAGTAATTTGCACAAACAACTTGTTAAAGAAATTGGTCTGTAATTGTTTACATTACTGGGATCTTTTCCAGGTTTGGGGATTGGAATAATTATAGCTTTACGCCATTCATCAGGAAATAAATTTCTAAGCCATAAGTGGTTATAAAACTCTAACAAGTATGTCTTTGCCAAAGGTGCTAAATGGCATATCATTTCAAAACAAATATTGTCACCTCCAGGGGCAGATTCATTGCTGCTCAACAGAGGAAATTCTAGCTCTTCCATATTAAATTTTCTATTATAATATATATCTTCTACTGTTTCAAAATTTATTGTTATTAATTCTATATTATTTTTCTTTGTGTAAATGCTCATCTAAATTTTTGTTGCTACTTACTTTTGTTAAATTTTCACCTATTACATTACTAATTTCTTTATGATCAAGTATTCTTTTCCATCTTTTATTATGGCATGCCTAGGTGGTTTAACATGGACCATTTATTTTCCTGAATTTTTCCCATGTTTTTGTATGGGAGTATTTTTAGAGAGATCTGATACATATTTTTCCATGAAATGATTCTTCCTTGAATTACTTCTTTTTTTAACTTTGCAGATATTTTATTATACAGAGGTTTTAATGTATCAATTTCTAATAATAATAATATAGTCAGTTTTTGTAAGGTTACTTCTAATATTGGTAACGTTTTGTTTAATTTACTGAATTTTCTATTCAAATTATTTAGTCGTCTTCCAATTTGGTGTTTTATTTTTATTAATTCTGTTAGTTTTTCAGACCACCATGGGACTTTGTGTTTTGTTGGATGAGATTTGGATTTTGGTATTGCTTTATCAGCAGCATTTGTAATGAAATCAACAAGAAATTTATTAGTTTCATTATGGTCTTTCAAATATTCAAATGGTGGGATATTCCTGGTGTGGTATTCATATTGTTCCCAATCTGCTTTATAAATGTTATATCGAGGGGCATGTTTGGTGGGGTTATTTTGTAATAAAGAAATTAATATGGGGAAATGATCACTTGTATGCAAGTCGTCTACCGTATTCCAGTCCAATCTGTCTACTATGTTTGTTGTACATAGAGTTAGGTCGACTGAGGAATATGTTCCATGCGTTTTAGAAAAATATGTGCTGATTTCGTTATCATTTATACAGCACATGTCATATGAATCTATGAATTCCTCAATTTTATTTCCTGTTCTATTTGATTCTGTACAATTACAGTCCACATTGGGTTGTGGGCATTAAAATCACCTACTATTAACGTTGGTTCCTTAGTATTATTAAGTAATTCTTTGAGTTTGTCAACGTCATAATTTTTATTAGGTTGATTGTACAAATTATGAATTACATAATTATCGTTTTTTATTCGTATTCTAATACTCGACGTTTGCAGATCAGTAAAGTTTACAGGTACTTTGTCATAACATACTTTGTTATGTACATATATAGCAGTACCTAAATTTCCTTCTTCCTCTCTTGATGCAGATGCTAAGGTATATTTACCTATCGTTAATATTGTTTTGTTGACATGTTGCAAACATAATATCATTGGTTCATATTCTTTTAATAACTGTTGTATTTCTCCTAGGTGTAATCTGGTCTGTAGACCATTTACGTTCCATTGTATAATATAACTATTGAAAATATTTTTTTATAGCGGTCGAGTTTTACTCTCTTTTTTTGTATTATCAATTTTTCTAATAATTTACTTACAAATTTTTCTAATAATTTACTTATAATAGACATTCATCTGTTTTCAAATCTTATTTTTTTTTTCTATATTTCATAAAATTTCTTATAATGTTTGTTAAACCATCTTTGTTATGCTTTTTGTTGTTATTGCATAATTCAATGAAACAATCATTACATCCACAAGTATTATCATGTGTATTTCTCTTTTCATTTGCTCTTGTTCCAATTACTGGAGAAGGAGTAATCTCTTCTCCTTGACATAATCATTATCATCTATGGTATGATTCTCTTTCACTTCTTCAGTGTTCTCGACATTTGCCTTCATAGGTTCTATTATTATTTTAGGAGATAAAGGTATATTCTTAGCTTGTTTTTGTTTTTGTTCCTTTTTCATCTCCTTTATCTTTGGTTTAACTGATGTTTCTCTAATAATAGTTGGTTTCTTCGTTTTGGGTGGTGTTCTCTCCAAAGGCCTTTTTTATCTTTAATTTCCTGTCTATCTCTACCCTCTTCTGTTACTTTAGTAGCAGCATCCTCCTGTGTTTCTATCTGCATTAATATTTCAAATGAATTGGATAAAATATTATCCATCTCATTTGTACCTGTTTCTTTATTCTTTACCATTTTATTTTTTATTTCTAAATTATTAATTTTTTCTTGAGATTTACTTTTCTGTGCTATCTGTTTCCGTTTTTGCTTCATTTTTTTGCTCTTGTTATTGAGGAATATGAATGTTTCTTAGATGGATCTTGCATTCCTCTTACTTTTAATTCCAATTTAGCCTCTTTGATAGACATCCCTGCTCGTTGTTGTAACATTTTCAATTCTGTATTGCATATGTAGTACACACACTCCTTGGACCTAGCATGATGATCCTGACCACAGTTTACACATTTTGGTTCACTACATTTCCATTGTGTGGCATGTTCGTCAGATCCACAATAAGCACATACAGGTTCATTATACAGTTTTTCTTTGTGTGTCCATACTTACTACAATTTTGACATTGTAGTGGTTTGGGAACATAAAGGTCTCAGTTCTCTATTTTGGCCTAAAATTTTTATTTTTGAGGTAACTCTTGACCCTCAAATTTTATTTTTGCAATTCTTAATGTTTTATTATTTTGTTTACTTGGTATTGTATATACCTCACAGTCTTGGATTTTGGTATTTCTCATTTTTGAGAGAGTCCAACAGTATATTTTTGTCAACTGGATCATCATTATTTTCAGGAAGTACAATAGTACCCTGAATGCTATTCATAGTGTCATGCTTTTTACTTTTACATTTACATTGTCAACACTTTTTATTGATAGATAGTCCTCAGACTGGTTTTTGTTGTGGCTTCTATAAGCCACGTCTTCATTTATTTGTCTAAACAACATTTCTGTCGTTGAGTGTCTTTTTAATAAGAAGTTTTCTAACTTTGGGGCTGAGATTTGCTGTTCTGTTTCCATGGTTAGAAATCTTGACCAACTTCCACTCCTAAAGAGGGAGTCGAAGTGAGTCAAGGTTGGGTCAAGACGATATTTACTTTTTTTTTTTGATTTATTGACTACTGGAGCATAAGGTTCCAGTGTGATTATATTTAGATTCTTTATTGTTTTTTTCCAAAGAAAGGTTGTTACAAGAGGTTCCATCGGTCGTCATCAGTGCCGAGTCACTACCATCAAAGGGCCCAGGGTACTCAGAATCTTTATTTTCACTTTGCATAAAGATTTGAGGAGGAGGAAAAAAAAACCTGAAAACCTTAAAAGATATCATCAGCTTTTCATGGAGTTTTATTCTTCCACCAATGGCACAAGTGAGAATTGACTCCCAAATGTCCGCTCCCTACCCTACCCCAAAGGGGATGGCACAATATGATTAGAGTGGCCCAAGTGTAAGCCAAACCCGCTAGCTAGGACTGAGAGTATTTCAAGAATACAATCATCCCCACCCTAATCATGTTATGGGCAAACCGGATAGAATGCCGAGAGTCCTATTCCAGAACTAGACCCTGGAATCCGTGGTCCAGTCCTAACAAATAGTTCTGCCTGAAAACTCTGGTCCTCGGGTCTCAACATTATCGGGCAGTTGATGGTCCTACCACAGTTCTCACTATTTAGCTTCGGATATAAACCCAATCCCAGCTATGATATCTTTTCCTGTTTATTCAGGTCCAAGTAAATTTTACTAAAAGTGAAAATATCCACAAATTTAATCCAAAATAATATATGATGGTATATGAGACTCTTGGACTCGAACCCAGAAACAAATTCCTGGGGATTCAAGAGCCCCCTCACCACGTCAAGGTGGTCTCATGTCGAGGGGGTCTTGGACTCAAACCAGAACAGATTCGTGAAGGCCCCCTCACCACGTCAAGGTGGTCCCAAATCGAGGGCCAAATACCTTAGCCAAATCCTCATTACCGCCCTACAAAAATCAGTCCCCAAAGACATTAAGTTTACAAATTTAAACTTGACTTTTACCAATTTGACGCCTTGTGTGCAAATCACTCCCCAAAGATTAATACCGCATAAACGTTCACTTAGTTACGGACAAAGAGCTCTGCAATTTTTAACCACATAATAACCGTTACCACAGAATAAACTGGAATATGTTTGTATAATTTATAGTCGGTTTAATTGTCAGAAATCAAAAGAGCCAGATGGTGAAGTCAGCCTTGATTTAACAGATATGCAATGGATCCTCAAAATCCTCCTGAGACCAGAATATTATAGATAAAATCTTCCTCCAACCGACAATTAAGAAGATTAAATAGAAATTGTCAACCACCTGCATTAACGGTTGACCTATGGATCTTTTGAAATAAATACCGGTTTTCTGTAAATTTTCTCAATCACTATTTGCCTGAGGAGAGTCATTTTGGTCTCTGAAACCTGCCCTTTATTTTCCCACGTTTTGGATGATGTGTCTATGGGCTCACTTATATTTGATGGAATTCTGTTTCAAAGGAAAATATTTCACAGATATATATATATATATATATATATATATATATATATATATATATATATATATATATATATATTATATATATATATATATATAATATATATATATATATATTATATATATATATATATTTATATATGTATTACTGAGTGCTTAAAATACCTATGGTGGTGGGCCTTTCTGCTTTGCTTTAGATAGGCCTCTGTCTGTTTGAACCTGTGAAAACATACTGGATTAGGTTAGTTTGAATCAGTGAAAGTCCATTTGCATAAGGGCTCAGAGATATAATAGTTGGGGACAGTAATCTGGCTTTGCACTGTTTTTTTGGTACAGGAAAGTAAGATCGTTTTCTATGATAGAGCCGCCAAGGGTGACCTGGGTCAGGACATCGCCCCCTACCCCTGTCCAGAAGCAATAAAAGGTCAGGGCCAGGATTTCTCTCTCACACCCGGTCGCTAGTTTAAGAGGAGAAGTCACGCTTCTGCAGGTCAGCCCCCTGCCCTCCGTTCAGCTGCGCGCCACGTGGAGTCCATCGCCGCCCTTTGTGCTCCGTGCCCCAATCCAAGTGGCCTTAGAAGATTGCAAGTCTCCAAACGCGAGCTGATACTCAACGGCGGCCTTTTCATCATCCCACGGGCGCCCTCTTCCACACCAATCTGGGATTTGAGGCAATACCTTGGAGGGCCCTTTGTCGTTTTCCCACACGTGGTCCCTGGCAGAAGACGTTTTTAACAGCCTTATAACAAATGTGGTAAAGTGCCCAAAACGAGTTGCTAGTCACGTTACTTCGCCCCTTTTCCATTTATTAACTTCTGGGCCTATAACTTTGTATTCCCTGATGTTTCTTGGTTCAAGCCCGAATGTTCACAGCTTCTTTCCTCTGAGTCACAAGTAACGCCTTCCCATGGCGCCTTCAGTGCACCCAGAGTTTGGAATTCATTCCCAAATTCCAGCATTAGATGTGTAACTTGGGTCCTAATATCGTTTCAGAAAGATGCCTATTTAACAAAGAATTATCCTGGTCCGTGTTCCTGGCATTCCCAAGCTCCTATCCCCCTTCATGAGGACTTCTGCAGCAGTAATTTACTGTGTTTTCAGTTAATTTTCCCTTTGATCTTGTGTGCTGTAAAATATAACTATTTTTATATCCACGTGTTTCACGACTTCCCTTTGAGAAGGAGCCCTCCGCTCCGTATATTTTTTTGTTTGTGTTTTATATGTCCTATATCTTCCAAGAGCCATTTTCGATAAAGTAATAAATGTGAGTCATAAGAACCACCTACTAGGAATATATATAAATATATATATATATATATATATATATATATATATATATATATATATATATATATATATATATATATATATATATATATATATATATATATATATATATACATATGAGGAAAATACTACCTTGGAACTAAGGTAAGATAAGCACATGTTTATTGTATCTGTGTGTGTGTGTGTGTGTGTGTGTGTGTGTGTGTGTGTGTGTGTGTGTGTGTGTGTGTGTGTGTGTGTGTGAGTAACAGCAATCGGTATAAAACTTAAAACATATTTTATACTAAACTACTCGAAAAAGTTTAACTCAAATTTCATACCTTAAACATAATTTTATATTCATCTAATATGAATATTTTGTCACTAGTCTTGATAACTAAATAAACCTTTTCGACAAATACTGTTCATAAATGATACTGGCCGACTAATGGAGAACTTAATGGTGTAAAAAAAAAAAAAACCTGTGATAAATATTACTTAAATAAAAGGGGTGTAGCTCAGTGGTAGAGCATTCGACTGCAGATCGAGAGGTCCCTGGTTCAATCCTGGGCGCCCCCTGGAAAAACATTTATAAATCCGACACCCAGTCTCACTCCCATCTTGGGCAGATCAACGAAAAGAGAATTTACACTGAAAAGGAGTAAGAAATCCTTTGCCAAAGAAATTCCAAAAGAAAAATCTTCCATACCTCCTGGAATTAGTCGCCTTAGTACAAGAAAAAATACTTGCACTTTAAGAAGAAAAGAGGACCTACGTTATTGGCATGGGGGCTATCGTCCCTAGTGCTAACACCACTGGCAATAGTATAGGACTTCTCTGTCACTGGATATTGCTTACTCTACTCACTATCAAAGAAGCGCAGTACTTAAAATCCGGCATATACATTATATTACATCTTTGTCCAAGGTTAGGGATGGACCCCTAAGGAAATTTTATGAGCACTATTTTATGGAAATTCATTGACACTAAGATTCTTCTTCATTCTAACATCATCCATAAGGAAGTGCATTTACATTATATATATATATATATATATATATATATATATATATATATATATATATATATATGATATACATACATATTTATTATATAAAATTTTATCACACCATCAAATTTATATACAAGCATGAAGACAAATGTCGTAATATCCAATTCACTTTACATCGGGATATCTCCGTTGGAGAATTGTCGCCGAAGGGGTATTTATATCAGTGATAAATGAATTGGAATCGTCGGGACACGAACCAAAAGACACGAAAAAATATTCAGCGACTCCAGTGGACGTTAACCATTGAGCCATCAAGAGGTAAAATTCTTTTGCCGAGATGTTGTACTCCTTTTAAAATGTCGTGAGGAAATGTGCTATTTTCTGAATGACCCACCTCCGCCATGACAGTTCATTGGTACATTTGGAACACGCACCTCTTATTATGAAATTTTTATCACACCGTGATTTATATAAAATCATGAAGATTGTTGTCAATATCAATTCATGCTACCTCGGGATATCTCCGTTGGAGAATTGTCGCTTTAAAGATTTATATCAGTGATAAATGACCATTGGAATGTTTACGAACCCGCCTCGATCTTTACGAAAATCCTATTCAGCGACTCCAGTGGACGTTAACCATTGAACCATCAAGAGATAAAAGTCTTTTGCCAAGATGTTGTACTGCTTTTACCCGTCGTCCTGATGTACTAGCCTCGGCAATAAAATCCTCCACCATGACAGTTCATTGGTACATTTGGACCACGCAGCTCTTATTATGAAATTTTTATCACACCGTGATTTATATACAATCATGAAGCTACAAATGTCGCTGCAATATCAGAATTTTCAGATACCTCGGGATATCTCCGTTGGAGAATTGTCGCTCACGACGGGTAAAAGCAGTACAACATCTCGGCAAAAGAGTTTTACCTCTCTTCATGGCTCAATGGTTAACGTCCACTGAGGTTGCTGAATAGGTTTTCGTGTCACGGGTTCGTGTCCCAACGATTCCAATTCATTTATCACTGATATAAATTCCCCTTCGGCAACAATACTCCAACGGAGATATCCCGAGGTAGCGTGAATTCGATATTAAGCGACATTTGTAGCTTCATGATTATATATATTATATATATATATATATATACAGCATATATATAGAACATTCTAACATCATCTATAAGGAAGTGCATATACCAAGATGACCACCAACAAACAGCCCAACCAGCAACAATGCCGCAGCGGATCTGTCCGCCTGCCTCCATTCACGACGCACATCCCAGAGGCCTAGTTTTTCAGAGTGGAGGACACCAGATGGAAGAAGATCACAGCGTCATCCCACAAAGCTGATGCCGTCCTCGAGCTCCTGCCGGACAACGTCCTCGATTGATTGATTAATTGAGAGTTATCTGGCGTCACAACTACCAGGGTCACCGAACTTAAGTGTGATCTTTTCATTTTTATAGTATGTTATAAAAATTAAAATTAAAATTCTGCTACAAAGATACATATAAATTTTATTAAAAGGAAAAACAAAAGAAAACTAGCTAAAATAAATAAATAAATATATAAAATTCTGCTAAAAGAACTATTAATAGATTTGATCAGATAAACAGTATAACTTTAGAAAAAAAACATATATATATATATATATATACTAAGACAACACAGCTGTCAAATATATTTGAGAAGACCAGCTTCTTTGATAAAAGAGATAACATTATTAATACACATACTTTCTCCCAACAGTTTTGCCATGTTATAATTACCACCTGCTTCACTGCTATTTGATAAAAATGATTCCTAAGTCTAAGTCCACCAGACTGGGACACTCAACCAGCAAATGCCTAACAGTCAGTGGAACCAAGCAATCGTCACAGAAGGGCTCATTCTCCCCATTCATCATAAAGCCGTGAGTTAAACGTGTATGGCCAATACGTAATCTACACAATACAACCTCCCACTTCCTTGGCATTAGGTCATATTTCCAAGGGTGTGTCTGACTAGTGATTTCTTTCATTTTATTGGGGACTACTCTGTCCCACTGAAGTGCCCATAATTGCTGGATGGATTTCCATATAATATGGAATGCATCACGATATGGAACAGGACATTTTCTGGGTATCAGGAATTTGTGCTGCTGATTTGGCTAGCTGGTCTGCCTTTTCATTTCCTGATATGTTCACATGGGCAGGAACCCAACAAAAGAAACAATGCTTCCTCTATAATGGTGCAAGAAGATCCACTGCAAGATCTTCAACACTAAGGGATGATCAGTATTGAAGACTTCCAGGACTCTAAGGCACTTTTAGAGTGCACAAAATATTGTGTAGCCAGACACTGGGAGTATTGCAATATGTTCCAGTGCTACTAAGATGCCATACAGCTCAGCTGTAAAGTTTGAAGCAACTGAAGGAAACGCAGCTCTTCGGTTAAAAGATTCACTAAAAACTCCATAACCAACGCCAGCATTGGATTTGGAACCATCGGTAAATATAAATCTTGTATTCATATGCTCTGAAGCATGCTCTAAAAATATTGCCCTCATTTCCTCATCAGATTTATCCTCTTTGCTCCACTGAAGTACCTGCAGAATTTCACAGCAGGTACCTTCCAGACAGGAGTAATGGGATACACAAAGGAAATAAGTATTAAAAATTTTTCCAATATTTGTATCCTCTAAAATCTTTTTAATTCTATAGCTAAAAGGAGTAGGATACCTTGGATGATTTTCATAAAAACTGTTAAAAATATTTCTGTTTGCCACAGCAAATGCCAGAGATTTGGGAAGTCTTTGCACTCTAAACCAGTATCGAAGTAATGATGACTGACGATAGAGTTCAAGGGCATTTCTCCTGCATCGACTAGCAAACTAGATATTGGTGATGAACGAAAAGCTCCTGTGGCTATACGAATACCTGAATGATGAACAGAATCTAAAATTTTTAAGTTAGATGAAGAGGCTGAAGAATATACTTCACAAACCGTATGACAGGGATAAAATTAAGGTTTTATGAAGCTTTAGTATAAGATTTCTACTTTTAGCTCCCAACTGGTGTGAGACAGCACCTTCAAGATTGTAGAGCTTCTAGGCACTTTGCTTTGATATGTTTGATATGGGGACCCAAGTCATTTCTGATGTCAAAAACTAGGCCAGTAAGAAAACTAGGTTTGTTCTACAATGGGAATCTATGGCCATACAAATAGAGGTCTGGATCAGGATGTACTCCCTAATCCGGCAGAAGTGGACAGCAGTAGTCTTGCTTACAGAGATTTTAAAACCCTGTTTCTCAGCCCAACTTGTTATTTTATTTATCGTTAATTGTAAATTTCTTTCTGCTACACTCATCCGGGTGGCAAAAGATATTGACAGGTCATCCACAAATAACGTCTTTAAGACCTCTTTTGGAATAACAGATGTAACACTGTTTATGGCCAGAGCAAAAAGTGTTACACTGAGAACACTGCCCTGGGGAACACCTTCTTCTTGGCACCTTTTCTCTGATAAAGTACTGCCAACTTTAACTTTAAAATACCTACGATGTAAAAATGATCTGACAAATAAAGGTAATTTTCCTCGTAGACCACTATTATGCATTGTCTTGAGAATTCCATGTCTCCAAGCAGTGTCATATGCCTTTTCTATATCAAAAACACTGTCATGTGTGTTGTTTGGAGGCAAATGCTTCACAGACAGAGGTTTCAAGTTGCAGTAAGATATCCAGTGTGGAGTGCATTTTTCGAAAGCCACACTGAGAAGGTGTTAAGATACTGTTGTGCTCTAAATACCACATCAGCCTTACATTTACCATTTTTTCCATTAATTTACACAAACAGCAAGTTAACGCAATGGGGCAAACTTGCTGCATAGAGAGGATCTTTTCCAGGCTTAAGAAATGGTAACATGGTTGCCAATTCCCATATGCTAGGGTAGCTGCTTTCATCCCATATTCTATTGATAATGCTGATTATAAAAATTTTGTGTTCCTTGAAATGTGTTTAAACATTTTATATGAATCTCATCTGGGCCAGGGGCAGTGTTCTTGCTCCTGGCTAAAGCAGAGTCAAATTCCCATTCAGAAAAAGGCATATTGTAAGATTCACTTTTGTTTGATGAAAATCAAGTACCTGTTGTTCTTCCATCATTCTGAAATGATGTCCTGGGAACTATCTGATTTTTCAGAGACTCGAGCAAAGTGTTCAGAAAATATATTACTAACTTCTGTGGCATCAGTGACATGATTATTATTTACTTTAAGGACTGGAGGAGGATTGGGTGTAAATTTACCCTGAATTTTTCTTATTTTCTTCCAAATGCTGCTGACTGGTGTTCTGCTGTTAATAGAGGATACATATCCTGCCCATGATTGTCTTCTGGCAGCTTTCATAGCTTTTAAATCGTGCCCTACACTGTTTATAAGTGATGACATTATCCACAGTAAAATGTCTACGGCACCTGGTCAATGATGACCTTGTAGCTCGATGCAGCAGCCTTAATTCTTCTGACCACCATGGAACTGGCCATCTCCTGAAAAGTCCTTTAGTTCGAGGAATTGAATGTAAGCCAGCAGTATGGAAAGTTCCATTGAGGAGATCGATGGCATCATCTACACTTGGGAAATCTTTGGCATCCCCTTCCAGCTCGCTCAAATCTTTGAATTTTTCCAATTTGCTTTCTCTAAGCACCATCGTGGTGATCTTGGGATAGGTGGATCATCATTGGTGCTGATTATAATTGGAGAATGGTCACTGGTATGCCAGTCATCACTTGTTCTCCAACTAAAATCAACACTGCAATTAGAGCTACAAATTGAAAGGTCAATGCAGGAGACAGTACCAGTCTGAATGTGATAATGGGTAGGTTCTCCAGTATTAAGAAGGCCTATATCTTCATTTTCTACGATAGATGCCATCATATTCCCTTTTTGGTTTGATGTTACATCTCCCCACAATGGATGTCTGCTGTTGAAGTCACCAAGAAGAAGAAATGGCTCTGGTAGCTGCCACATTAAGGATATTAAGTCCTCTCGGGAGACATGACTATTGGGTGGAAATGTAAAGGGAACATATGGTCTACTGCCTTCTTAAATTAATCTGTACAGCCACAGCTTGAAGTGGAGTGTTTAGTTTTACTTTGTAGTGTGGAGTATCTCGACGGATGTAGATGAGGGATCCACCAGTGATTTCCCACTTCCAAATCAAATTCAGTTCTGAAGTGAACATATTCCCTAGGACAAGGGTATATTCACCTAACATGGTCTCTTGCAAACATACCCCAACAGGAGAATGCTCATAGAGCAAAAATCTTCACTTCCTCATACTTTGCTCTGGAGTCCCTGACAGTTCCACTGAATTATAGAAGTGAATTTATTTCTGTCTGGGACCATCAGTATGGTTCCTTTTACAAGATTGGGAGGGTTCTTTTTTTAATCTATTTGGGGGAGGACAATTTAATGGGCAGTTTTGTTGGCTTTTTGGGGGAATAACCACCTTGAAAGAGCCAACATCCTTTCCTTCAGTGTCTTTGACACTGAGCAGTTTTTTTCTTTTCTCTCTGTCTCAATCGGACAGAGAGAGCAGAGGTGTTCTCTAAAGAGACCTCCTCAACTGTCTTGCTATTGCTGGCAGTAGCCAGCTCTGCCTTTAAAGATTAACAGAAGCACCAGCAAGGACTGGCATGGGGGACCAGCATCTGCTGGTTTGTCCTCCAAAGAGGAGTTGGCACCAACAGAAGCTGGCACCGGGCCAGCGAGTGCTGGCCCCGCCCTCCAAAGAGGCAGATGGTGGAGGGTGTGTCTCAACTGACACTTAAATTTTTCTTAGCTCTAAGTTGACGTCTTCCTTGTTGGTTCTACTGAACCTTGTCTTCGCATTACCATCATCAATAGATTCTGATGAATCTGTTAGGCGTCTTTTCAGCGATTCTTTTTTTACTCTACCTTTGTGCTTCTTATTTTGGTTACTTTATTTGTCTCTTTCTGTTGGTTTCTAGGTTTTGCTACTACTGAGGCAAAACTGAGACCTGGTCTTACAATCTTAGCTTTTGCTCTCTCTCTTGCTTCCTTAAAAGTTATCCTTCCATCACTCTTAACGCCTGAATTTCTTTTTCAAATAAATATATATCTTACCGTTGAGACGATGATGCATGTCCCTCACCACAGTGAACACATTTAGGTTCACTTGTGCACATACCATGCTCATCATCTCCACAGTTGACACATACCGCAGGATTTCCTTGTATTTTCGACCAGCACGTCTGAAGGGTGTGTCCAAAACGTTGGCAGTGGAAACATCTTCTGGACCTCAGGATGTACTGTTTTTATTTGTATCTATGCCAGGCTGCAGAGACATACTCTGGGAGTCTTAACATATTGAATGTCAATATCAAGGTAGGTTGAGGTATCCGATCTCTATCCACCTTCTTTGTGATCCTGTTCACCTTAATTACACCCTGATCTTTCAATTCATTTGAAAGTTTCTCCTCAGAGAAACCCATTAGCTGAGGGGCATAAATCAAACCCTTGCTGCAGTTCAAGCTGGAGTGGGGAGTGCACTCCACCATTACTCCCGCAAGGGCCGACAAACTCATCAACTTCATGCTTTCCTCTGGGGAGATACTCTCTACCAGGAGCATATTACTGTTCTGAGGGGATATTTTCGGTTGTCTGCCACAACATTTTACAATTTCCCTGTTTACCTCAAAAATATCAATATTGTCAACATTGAGCTTCAAATTTAAATATTTTTCGTATGAGTTGGGTACAAAGACCCCAGGAACTATTTCATACTTCTTGCTTTTCTTTATTGCAAATGGTTCCAGAGTGACAATACTGGAACCAGATGCTTTTGTTGGGGATTCTGGCTGTATTCCTTCTTGCCTGGCATTGGGTCGTCAACCGTGTCTGATTGTCACTTGGCCCAGGGGTACTAATTTCAACATGGGGACCTTCCATGAAAAAATTGGTAAAAAAAAAAAAAACACTGCTGGTGAACACTGAAGAGGCACCATTGACTTTTCATGGGGCCCTATTCTCAGCTAACGACACCAGTAGGAACTGACTCCCAGATGTCCACCCCTTACCCTACCCAAAAAGGGATAGCACCAACATACCAGAGAGGCACAAGTGTAAGCCTAACCCGCTTGTTGGGACCGAGACTATTACTAGAATACAATCATCCCCACTCTGACTATGTTGGTGGGCATACCGGAAAATATGCCAGAGTCCTACCCCTAATAACAGCCCACCCTGGAATCCACGGGCTGATCTCAGGGATAGTTCCGCCTTCAGGGTGTCAATATGACATCATACTAACACCCTTCAGGTCCAAACATCATCGGATTGGGTGACGCTCCCAATCACAGTTCCCACATTTAGCTTCGAACATGAACCCCAATCCAAGGTATGATGCCCTTTCCTTTCACACAGACAGGAAATTTAATGAAGGTGGAAATATCCACACTATGTAAACCAAAGAGTTAGAAAATATACATATATATACAGTACATATATATACACATACATATACATACACATACACATACATACACACACATACATATACATATATAGAAGCGGTAGTCATAGCGGGTGGATATGAAGATGGAAGAGAATTGAAAAATAAGCTGGAGGAAGAAGTAAAAAGAAGTAGAAGAAAAAGAGGACAGAGAGAGACATTTAGATTCAAACGGGGAATGATTTCCCCTCGTTCGAGAGCCCCTTGCCCGTCAGAAATCTACAGCATGAGTAAGAATATTCCATGGTGGAGCCATGCACTCACTGTCATGGCAGTCTCTCATTAAGGGGAACCCCTAGAACAAAATGAAACAAGATACCTGTACATGTGGTTCAAAAATTAACATATGAGATGAATGTTAGAAGGAGTTCCATATAGTACTATTTTCTACCATTCCCCCCATAACAGGACCAAAGACGTGCCCAACAATAAAATAAATTATTATTATTATTATTATTATTAAAGTAGTTTAACCACACCACTGAGCTGACTTTCAGCTCTCATAGGGATGGCCCGAAGGATTTGATTAAAATACTAGGTCCAGGCCTGAAGTCAAGCGCTAGGACCCAATAGATCATCCGATACAAAGATGAATGAATTAAAATGAAATTAAAAACTGCACATAAGCACATCCTCTCATACAATAAATACATTTACTCAGACTTCCTTACATACATACTAAAAACGGTATATTAAAATTCAGAATATAAATTAAACAAAATTTTAAAAAATTTTTTTTTTGTAAAATTCAAATGTTAAAAGGGTTTTTCATGCTTTTATTATTTACTTATTTTTATATTTTGTTAATTAAATTACAGTTCTTCAAGAACATCAAAATTGGAACGATTGAAAATGTGAAAGATTCTGACAAAATTTCTTTCACTGATCTATTTCCAAAAGTAGACATTCGTTGTCGGTCATACTTTGGACATTCACATAACACATGTCTGACCGTTATTATTACTCTGCATTCTGAGCACTCGGGAGCCAGGCCATGTGGGCTGCTCATTAAGTGCCCATGTGTCAGACGAGTATGGCCTATTCTGAGGCGTTAAAATTACTTGTGCGTGTCTCTCTCTCTCTGATATGATGAACTCCATTTTTTAACATTAGGTTTTATTTCTTTCAGTTTATTACTTTCAGGTTCTTCATCCCATATATATTGCCATTTATTTATGATACCCATTTTTATGTGAGTTACATAATCAGTAACAGGGATATTCACATTTGATCTTGTCATGTGAGTTGCTGCTTTAGCTGCTTTGTCTGCATCTTCATTTCCTTTGATCCCTACATGCGCAGGGATCCAACATATTTCTACATTTTTTCCATTATTATATAATTTATGGAGATATAATTTAATTTGTTGTACTATATTATTATTTGATTTGTAACTTTGAATAGCTTCTATAGCGCTTCTTGAATCACTGAAAATCACAAAATTATTGAATGATGATTCTTTAATTATTTTTATAGCTGATGCAATTCCATACAATTCTGCTGTAAATACAGAAGCATTATTAGGAAGAGAGAACTGATAAGTTTTGTCTTGGGACACTGCAGCATATCCTACTCCGTGTTCTGATTTAGATCCATCTGTAAATGTGGACCTTTTCGGTTTATATGCTCTATTGTATGTTGTCTATGGTGTTCTGTTGTATATGAGTTACTTTTTGATAAATACTTGAGGTGTGTGCAAATTCTCATTTTATTCATTGTCCAGGAGGAGGTGATTTTACTATTACAGGCACTTGTATATTTATATTCAGCGACTCAAACAATCTTCTAGCTCTAATTGGGAAAGGTGGTGGATGGTTGTTTATAAATACATCTCTTAATTCAAATAATTTTTTGGTTGGAGAATCACTAGTTTGAATTCTTAAAGCACTTTTCATTGTTACTAGCTCTCTATGGAGAGACAAAGGCAGTTCACCACATTCAACTTGTAACGATGATTTTGGTGATGATCTAAAGGCTCCTGAGCATATTCTAAGGCCTTCATTGTGAACAGGGTCTAACATTTTCAGAACTGCGTCAGATGCCGAGCCATATACTTCGCTTCCATAATCAATGATGGACAGAACTGTTGCCTTATACAGCACAGTAAGGGTATGTCTATCGGCTCCCCAAGTAGTGTTCGATAGTTTTCTAATTAGATTTAATGCTCTTTTACTTTTAGATTTTACATATGTAATGTGGGCTCTCCAGTTCAAGTGGGTATCAAATACTAATCCCAAAAATTTTGCTGTTTGGCCAATTGGTATACTATGGTTTCTGATTTTTAAATCTATTTCTTCACCTTTTTCCACTTTTTATTTTTATAAAACATGATTGCTTGAGTTTTATCTATGGAAAATTTAAAGCCTACAGATGAGGCCCATTCATCTATTTTTACTATGCTTTTATTAATGATTCGTTCTGCATGTTTTATTCGGGATGCTGAATAATATATGGCAAAATCATCCATGTACAGGTTACTTTTAATGCCAATAGGTAGATTTTTACTGATATCATTAATTGCTAAAGTAAACAGTGTTCCACTAAGGACGCTTCCCTGTGGAACACCATTTTCAAGTGGAAATGTTCTAGACAGATCATCATCAATTCTCACCTGAAAATTGCAGTTTGTCAAAAAGTTCTGTATAAACCTAGGTAAATGTCCACGGATGTTGTTGTTTTGTAAAGTTTTTAATATAGCATACCTCCATGTGGTATCGTATGCCTTTTCAATGTCAAAAAAGACAGCTACAGTAATTTGTTTTCGTTCAAAACCTCTACGTATATGGTCTTCTAAGTTACAGAGAGAATCCAATGTGGATCTGTTACACTGTGACCCAAACTGAGTGGGAGTTAAAATTTTATTTTCTCGAATGTGCCATGTTAGTCGAGCATTTACCATTTTCTCAAACAATTTGCATAAGCAGCTTGTTAAAGAAATTGGTCTGTAATTATTTACATTGCTGGGATCCTTTCCAGGTTTGGGGATAGGAATTATTATAGCTTTATGCCATTCATCTGGAAATAAATTTCAAAGCCATAAATGATTATAAAACTCTAATAAGTATGACTTTGCCAAAGGTGCTAAGTGGCAGATCATCTCAAAACAAATATTGTCACCTCCAGGAGCAGATTTATTGCTGTTCAAGAGAGCATATTCCATCTCTGACATACTAAATTTTCTATTATAATATATATCGTCAATTGTTTCAAAATTTATTGTTATTAATTCTATTTTATTTTTTTTTGTGCAGAAGTGTTCATCTAAATTCTTATCACTACTTACATTTGCTAAATTTTCTCCCATTATATTACTTATTTCTTTTGGATCAAGTGTTCTTTTCCCATCTTTTAATATGGCATGTCTAGGTGGTTTGACATGGGTACCATTTATTTTCCTGAATTTTTCCCATATTTTTTGTATGGGAGTATTATTAGAGAGATCTGATACGTATTTCCTCCATGAAATGATTCTTCCTTGAATTACTTCTTTTTAAATTTTGCAGATATTTTGTTGTATACAGGTTTTAATGTATCAATTTCTAGTAATAATACAGTCATTTTTGTAAAGTTCTTTCTAATATCGGTAATTTTTGTTTTCATTTTATTGAACTTTCTATTCAAATTATCTAATCGTCTCCCTATTGAGTGTTTTATATTTATTAATTCTGTTAACTCATCAGACCACCAGGGAACTTTGTGTTTTGTTGGATGGGGTTTTGACTTTGGTATTGCTTTATCAGCAGCATTTTTAATGAAATCAACAAGAAATTTATTAGTTTCATTATGGTCTTTTAAATATTCAAATTGTGGGATATTTCTAGTGTGCATTTCATATCGCTCCCAATCTGCTTTATAAATGTTATAGTGAGGGACATGTTTTGCAGGATTATTTTGCAATAAGGAAATTAATATTGGGAAATGATCACTGGTGTACAAGTCATCAACTGTATTCCAATCCAATCTGTCAACTATGCTTGTTGTACATAAAGTTAAGTCTACTGAGGAAAATGTTCCATGTGTTTTTGAAAAATATGTGCTAATTTCGTCATCATTTATACAGCACATGTTGTTGGAATCCATGAACTCTTCTATTTTACTACCTATTCTATTTGAGTTTGTACAATGACAGTCCCATATTGGGTTGTAGGCATTAAAATCACCTACTATTAATGTAGGTTCCTTGGTATTGTTAAGTAAATCTTTAAGTTTATCAATGTCGTAACTTTTATTAGGTTGGTTATATAAGTTATAAATTATGTAATTATCATTTTTTATTCGTATTTTAATACTTGATATTTGCAAGTCAGTAAAATTTACAGGTACTCTGTCATAACATACTTTGTTATGTACATATATAGCAGTACCTAAATTTCCTTCTTCTTCTCTAGATGTAGATACTAAGGTATATTTACCTATTGTTGATATTGTTTTGTTGACATGTTGTAAACATATTATCATTGGCTCATATTCCTTTAGTAATCGTTGTATTTCTCCCAAATGTAATCTGGTCTGTAGACCATTTACGTTCCATTGTATAATATAATTATTGAAAGTATAACGTTAGTGTGTTCAAGTTTTATTTTCTTTTTTGTGGATCATCAATTTGCATTTTTTCTAAAATTTATTTACAATTCATTTGTTTTTCTTTATAAGACATTATGTGTCCAATGCACATACAGCCCTTTTCATGAGTGTCCAAACTAGTAGTTTCTTTATTTTTGTAACTTATAAAATTTCGTATAGTGTTTGTTAAACTGTCTTTTGTTATGCTTTCATTTTTGTTGCATAATTCAATGAAACATTCATTACATCCATGTGTTTTCATGTGTTCATCGTTTTTTCATTTACTCTTGCTGCACCAATTATTGTTGGTGATGGAGTAATCTCTTCTCCCATCACATAATCATTTTTGTCTAATGGTTTGAAATTTCCTCTACTATTTCAGTGGTGTTCTGGGTTTTCTGTTTCATTGGTTTTATTATTACTTTAGGAGACAAAGGTATTTTCTTATTATTTGGTTTATGTTCTTTCTTCATCTCCTTTATTTTTTTAATGGATGTATCTCTAATAATAGTTGGTTTTTTGTTGGTCTTGGGTGGAGTTCTCTCAAAGGTCTCTTTTTTTTTTTAATTTCTAATTCATCAGAACTATCTTTTAATATTTCTTTAGTTGTATTGTCTTCTAGTGATTCTATTTCTCTTAAAATCTCAAATGAATTTGATAAAATTTTATACATGTCATTGGTATCAAATGCTTTATTAGCTTTTTAATTTTTTTTCTAAAGTGGTTATTTTTCTTTGAGACTGACTATCAGGTTTTGTTATTCTTATTTCTTCCAACTGTTTCTTTGAAGATCTTATTGCTTGCATGAAAAAGTTCGTTTCTTAGATGGATCTTGCATTCCTCTAACCTTTAATTCTAATTTAAAATTCTTTTATAGGCATTCCTGTCCTTTCTGAAAATTTCAATTCAGTATTGTATATGTAATACATACATTCCTTAGATCTTGCATGGTGATTTTGTCCACAATTCAACATTTTGGTTCACTACACTTCCATGTGTGGATGTTTATCAGATCCACAGTATGCACATACAGATGTATTATGGTTCATTTTTTCAGTTCTGTCCATACATACTACAGTTTTGACACTGTAGTGGTTTAGGGACATACGGTCTCAGTTCTCTATTTTGGCCTAAGATTTTTATTTTTAAAGGTAATTCATGGCCTTCAAATTTTATCTTTGCTATTCTTAATTTTTATTATTTTGTCTACTAGCTATGTTGTAAATTTCTCAGTCTTGTATATTGTTGTACTTTTTTTAAGGAATCTAACAATATATTCTTTTCATTGGTTCATCATTATTTTCAGGAGTACTATGGTACCCTGGATGCTGTTCATATTGTCATGTTTTTTAATTGTACATTTAACATTATCAATATTTTTATATTTAAGATAGTTTTCCTCAGATTGATTTCTTGTAGTGGTTTCTATAACCACATCTGTTCTTTTTATTTGTCTGAATGACATTTCAGTAGTTGAATGTTGATTCAATAAGAAGTTTTCTAATTTCAATGCTGATATTTTTTTTCTGTTTCTAATGTTAGGAATCTTGACCAACTTCCACTCCCAAAGAGGGAGTCGAAGTGAGTCAATGTTGGGTCAAGATATTTGTTTTTTTTTTTTTTGTTTTTCATTGGAGCATAGGGCTTCCCAGTGTAATTACATTTGTATTTTTTCTGATTTTTCCAGAGAGAGGTCAGGAGGTTCCTGCTATTGTCAACTGTGCCGAATCACTACCATCAAAGGGTCCAGGGGTACTTAAATCATTAACACAACTTTGCATTAAGACAAGTAAAAGGAGAAAAATTTTTAAAAAATAATAAATAAACTTAAAACCTTAAAAGATATCATTAGCCTTTCATGGAGTTTATTCTTCCATAATGGCACAAGTGAGAACAGACTCCCAAATGTCCGCATCCCTACCCTACCCCAAAGGGATGGCACAACATGATTAGAGTGGCCCAAGTGTAAGCCAAACCCACTTGATAGGGACTGAGAGTATTTCAAGAATACAATCATCCCCACCTAATCATGTTATGGGCAAACCGGATAGAATGCCAGAGAGTCCTATCCCTAGAACCAGAACCCCTGGAATCCGTGGTCCAGCCCTAAAGAATAGTTCCGCCTGAGCTAAATCTACAGGTCCGAACATTATCGGGCAGTTGATGGTCCTACCACAGTTCTCACTATTTAGCTTCGGATATAAACCCAGTCCCAGCTATGATATCTTTTCCTATTTATCAGGTCCAAAAATTTTATCAAAAGTGGAAATTTCCACAAATTTAATCCAAAACAATATATGATGGCATATGAGACTCTTGGACTCGAACTCAGAAACAAATTCCTGGGGTTCAAGAGCCCCACCACGTCAAGGTGGTCTCATATTGAGGGGGACAACAAAATAAAAAAATTCCACACCTTAAAGGATTAAGACACTGACACAGACATTTAAAACCTAACTAACCTCAATGCATTTTACCTGACCCAAATACCTTAGCAAAATCCCTGATTAACGTCCAACAAAAATCATTCCCCAAAGGCACATTCCTACGAAACCCTTGCCTCAACTTTGACCAAATGTTTCTGCATCTGCTTTCATCTGGCAAATCACTCCCCAAATATTAATACAGCATAAACGTTCAGTTAGGTATGGATACAGACCTCAGCTATTTTCAACCACATAAAACAACAATAACCACAAATAAACTGGTTTTATATGACTTGTATAATTTATAGCAGTAATTTCGGTTTAAAAGCCAGGTGGTGGAATCAGCCTTGATTAAACAAAGAAATGCAATAAATGGACTCAAAGAGGCACCTGGGATTCAGATAAAGATAAAATCTTCCTCCAACATCTTGATTAAGAAGATTAAATAAATTGTCAACTGGAGTGACTTAACAGCTAACCTATGGATCTTCTGGTATAAATACAGCTTTTCTGTAACTTTTTCTCATTCAGTATTTGCCCGAGGAGACAAGACAGTTTGGTGTCTGAAATATTCCTTTTATTTTCATGAACACATTTTTGTTTCTATGGGTTCCCTTAAATTTGATGGAATTCTGTTTAACAAAACATTTCACTATATATATATATATATATATATATATATATATATATATATATATATATATATATATATATATATATATATTGTCTATAATTAGCAATCTAATTTGCAAACAATTTTCAGTTTTTTTTGTCTGTCTGTCTGTTTCGAATTCATAGACATACCTGTCTATCATTGAGTGGCACTATTTGGATTCTATCAGCCAGTTTGTGAACAATGAGAGTTTGTTAGACAAGGTCAGAAATCAAATTGATTAAAACCTAAATCTTACTCCTTTGAGTTCGATAATTTTTTCAGGCAAAACTGAATCTGTCTGGCTGCTTCTTTAAGGCAACCCCACCACAGCTGAAAATGACTCAACTTAATGTGCCTGAATTACCCTTGCCCCATAGGAAAAATAAAAGCAACCAGCAGAAAGGGCCATCCTCAGACAACACTGGACACATGGGTTAAAGACCAGATATTTGTTATCACCATTTTCGCCTTGGCTGGATGGAATGCTTGATATTTGAATGACTCTCCATCTAACCACTTTGGCCTTTGTCACATCCACTTTTACAATTTCGTTTCACTACTTAATCACCAACCACGTGTCCCCAACTGCTGACCTTTTTAATGCCACTCCATTGCTTGGTGCTTCATTGTTCCCAATTCTCCCAATCACTCCTCGACGCTGAAAGCCCCTGCATCCTACCATCAAAGATTTAATATAGTTGCACAATTGAAAATCATAAGTCATCCATTACCGCATTCTGCACTGGAACCAAATCTCCCTTACTTGTCAAGTGCCCTAAAAGACATCCACTCAGTCACGCTTTTAACTCGTGAAGTTTTTGTAAAATTAGAAATCCAGTAATCACCGAATCTTTTGTCAAATTTCCATGATATCGAGTGTCCATAGTGCTAAGCCATTAAATTCATTTTTTATTTGCACCCTTTAGTGCAGCTTCGAATTCATTATCCTTTTGTCTGTTTTCATTAATGCCATATAATTTGTGTATCTTTTAATTCAGAGGGACAGATTAGAATTTAATCTTCTCTTAGACTGTGTCTGCAATCCCCAAGTTTCATTTATCCCATAGGAATCCCCTTCAGGATCAATTTTTAATTGCATTTCTCTTTACCATACTAATATTTTTATGTAAATATACTCTTGTAAGTTTACCCACGTGTTTACATGTTGGCTTTGCATTTCAGTAGTAAGAGCCTTGCTCATAAATGAAATTCAATTTTTTCTCTTGTTTTATGTTTCCTGGACCCAATAATGTCAAAAATCACAAGGCAAATTCTGATAGCTGTCATTACCTTGTCTTTATTCTTTGAAAATATCTGAAACCAGATTGTTTTATAGGAAAAAACATTTACATACATATATATATATATATATATAATGATTTTATATATATATTCTATATATAATATATATATATATAATATATATATGATATATATATATATATATATATATATATAAAACAATCAACAAGAAAATAACTAACTCAGAGCTAAAGAAAAAAAATTCACTCTTCACTGTTTGTGATGTGAGAACAGAATTCGTATAAAACTTAAAATAACCTTTATACTAAACTAATCAAAAAGTTTTAACTCAAATTTCAAGGTCCCTTAAACATATATTTTACATAGTCATCTAATATGAATATTTTGTCATTAGTCTTGATAACTAATTATTTTGTTCTTTCGACAAATACTGCTCATTAAGATGGTTAAGTCCACTAAATGGAGAAGGTAATGGTGTTGGTTAAAATAACACCTGTGATATATCACTTAATATCAAGGGGTGTAGCTTAGAATAAGCATTGATGCAGATCGAGAGGTCCCTGGTTCAATCCCAGTGTTTTGGGAAAAATTTATATAATTGACACCCAGTCCACAGATTCTTACTCCCATCTTGAAGAATTAGATCAACGAAAAGAAAATTAACACTGAATGAGTGTAAGAAATCCTTTGCCAAAAAAAAAATTCAAAAAAAAAAAAAAATTTTCCATACCCTGGATGTCATTGGTCATTCTCAGTACAGTTGTAATTAGTATTAAAAGTTTAACAGACCACTGAAAACTTTCAGCTCTTATAAGGCTCAGCCTATCAAGATTACGATAAAATACCACATGGCTCATGGATCTCATGCTGTGCTGAGCACATACATATTAAATATATTTACTTCATGCTTTTGGGTGTCTGGTAAAAAGAAGTATTAAAATTCAACAAATGCTGTTTTTCGTGCTTTTATTATTTATTTATTTTTATAGTTTATCTATCAAACCACAGCTTATAACAAAACTGGAACAACTGAAAATGTAAAATTTATGACAAAATTTCAAATATTTATTCGCAAAAGTTTTATATTATTGTTGGTCATAATTTGGACACTTTACATATAACATGTCTGACTGTTATTATCAGATGTAGCACTCTGAGCACTAAGTAGCCAAATCACATTTTGCTCAAATTAAAGTGCCAATAACTTATATCACAATTAATTGCATTCTGAGTCGAATCAGACCAAATGGCCCAGGGTACTCAATCTTTATTTCTACTTGTCATAAAATTTTAAAATTAAAAAAAGGAAAAATTAAATCTTTAAAACTTTATTATTTATTTTAAAGTAGTTTATTTTGGTTTGACTCTCATCTCTCATAGGGCTGGCCCTATCAGAAGGATTTGATTAAAATACTAGGTCTAGGCCTGAAGTCAAGCATACTGGGACCCAATAGATCATCCAATACTAAGATGAATGAATTAAAATGAAATTAAAAAACTGCACATAGGCACATGCTCTCATACAATAAATACATTTACTCAGACTTCCTTACATACATACTAAAACGGTATATTAAAATTCAGAATATAAATTAAACAAAATTTTAAAAAATTTTTCTTTTAAAATTCAAATGTTAAAAGGATTTTCATTATTTTTATTTTTACTTATTTTTATATTTTGTTAATTAAATTACAGTTTTTCAAGAACATCAAAATTGGAATGATTGAAAATGTAAGAAAGATTCTGACAAAATTTCTTTCACTGTCCTATTTCCAAAAGTAGACATTCGTTGTCGGTCATACTTTGGACATTCACATAACACATGTCTGACCTGTTATTAATACTCTGCATTCTGAGCACTCTGGGAGCCAGGCCATGTGGGCTGCTCATTAAATGCCCATGTGTCAGAAATTCAGTATGGCCTATTCTGAGGCGTGTTAAAATTACTTGTGCGTGTCTCTCTCTGATATGATGAACTCCATTTTTAACATTAGGTTTTAATTCTTTCAGTTTATTACTTTCAGGTTCTTCATCCCATATATGTTGCCATTTATTTATGATACCCATTTTTATGTGAGTTACATAATCAGTAACAGGGATATTCACATTTGATCTTGTCATGTGAGTTGCTGCTTTAGCTGCTTTGTCTGCTTCTTCATTTCCTTTGATCCCTACATGCAGGGATCCAACATATTTCTACATTTTTTCCATTATTATATAATTTATGGAGATATAATTTAATTTGTTGTACTATATTATTATTTTATACCCCAACTAACTTTGAATAGCTTCTATAGCACTTCTTGAATCACTGAAAATTACAAAATTATTGAATGATGATTCTTTAATTATTTTTATAGCTGATGCAATTCCATACAATTCTGCTGTAAATACAGAAGCATTATTAGGAAGAGAGAACTGATAAATTTTGTCTTGGGACACTGCAGCATATCCTACTCCGTGTTCTGATTTAGATCCATCTGTATATATTGCATAATGTGGACCTTTTCGGTTTATATGCTCTATTGTATGCTGTCTATGGTGTTCTGTTGTATATGAGTTACTTTTTGATAAATACTTGAGGTGTGTGCAAATTCTCGTTTTATTCATTGTCCAGGGAGGAGGTGATTTTACTATTACAGGCACTTGTATATTTATATTCAGCGACTCAAACAATCTTCTAGCTCTAATTGGGAAAGGTGGTGGATGGTTGTTTATAAATACATCTCTTAATTCAAATAATTTTTTTGGTTGGAGAATCACTAGTTTGAATTCTTAAAGCACTTTTCATTGTTACTAGCTCTCTATGGAGAGACAAAAGGCAGTTCACCACATTCAACTTGTAACTTTATGATTTTGGTGATGATCTAAAGGCTCCTGAGCATATTCTAAGGCCTTCATTGTGAACAGGGTCTAACATTTTCAGAACTGCATCAGATGCCGAGCCATATACTTCACTTCCATAATCAATGATGGACAGAACTGTTGCCTTATACAGCACAGTAAGGGTATGTCTAATCGGCTCCCAAGTAGTGTTCGATAGTTTTCTAATTAGATTTAATGCTCTTTTACTTTTAGATTTTACATATGTAATGTGGGCTCTCCAGTTCAAGTGGGTATCAAATATTAATCCCAAAAAATTTTGCTGTTTGGCCAATTGGTATACTATGGTCTCTGATGTTTAAATCTACTGTATTTCTTCACCTTTTTCCCACTTTTTATTTTTATAAAACATGATTGCTTGAGTTTTATCTATCGAAAATTTAAAGCCTACAGATGAGGCCCATTCATCTATTTTTATTATGCTTTTATTAATGATTCGTTCTGCATGTTTTATTCAAGAAGCTGAATAATATATGGCAAAATTATCCATATACAGGTTACTTTTAATGCCAATAGGTAGATTATTACTGATATCATTAATTGCTAAAGTAAACAGTGTTCCACTAAGGACGCTTCCCTGTGGAACACCATTTTCAAGTGGAAATGTTCTAGACAGATCATCATCAATTCTCACCTGAAAATTGCGGTTTGTCAAAAAGTTCTGTATAAACCTAGGTAAATGTCCACGGATGTTGTTGTTTTGTAAAGTTTTTAATATAGCATACCTCCATGTGGTATCGTATGCCTTTTCAATGTCAAAAAAGACAGCTACAGTAATTTGTTTTCGTTCAAAACCTCTACATATATGGTCTTCTAAGTTACAGAGAGAATCCAATGTGGATCTGTTACACTGAGACCCAAACTGAGTGGGAGTTAAAATTTTATTTTCTCGAATGTGCCATGTTAGTCGAGCATTTACCATTTTCTCTAACAATTTGCATAAGCAGCTTGTTAAAGAAATTGGTCTGTAATTATTTACATTGCTGGGATCCTTTCCAGGTTTGGGGATTGGAATTATTATAGCTTTACGCCAATCATCTGGAAATAAATTTCTAAGCCATAAATGATTATAAAACTCTAATAAGTATGACTTTGCCAAAGGTGCTAAATGGCAGATCATCTCAAAACAAATATTGTCACCTCCAGGAGCAGATTTATTGCTGTTCGAGAGAGCATATTCCATCTCTGACATACTAAATTTTCTATTATAATATATATCATCAATTGTTTCAAAATTTATTGTTATTAATTCTATTTTATTTTTTTTTGTGCGGAAGTGTTCATCTAAATTCTTATCACTACTTACATTTGCTAAATTTTCTCCCATTATATTACTTATTTCTTTTGGATCAAGTGTTCTTTTCCCATCTTTTAATATGGCATGTCTAGGTGGTTTGACATGGGTACCATTTATTTTCCTGAATTTTTCCCATATTTTTTGTATGGGAGTATTATTAGAGAGATCTGATACGTATTTCCTCCATGAAATGATTCTTCCTTGAATTACTTCTTTTTAAATTTTGCAGATATTTTGTTGTATACAGGTTTTAATGTATCAATTTCTAGTAATAATACAGTCATTTTTTGTAAAAGTTCTTTCTAATATCGGTAATTTTTATTCATTTTATTGAACTTTCTATTCAAATTATCTAATCGTCTCCCTATTGAGTGTTTTATATTTATTAATTCTGTTAACTCATCAGACCACCAGGGAACTTTTGTGTTTTGTTGGATGGGGTTTTGACTTTGGTATTGCTTTATCAGCAGCATTTTTAATGAAATCAACAAGAAATTTATTAGTTTCATTATGGTCTTTTAAATATTCAAACTGTGGGATATTTCTTGTGTGCATTTCATATCGCTCCCAATCTGCTTTATAAATGTTATAGTGAGGGACATGTTTTGCAGGATTATTTTGCAATAAGGAAATTAATATTGGGAAATGATCACTGGTGTGCAAGTCATCAACTGTATTCCAATCCAATCTGTCAACTATGCTTGTTGTACATAAAGTTAAGTCTACTGAGGAAAATGTTCCATGTGTTTTTGAAAAATATGTGCTAATTTCGTCATCATTTATACAGCACATGTTGTTGGAATCCATGAACTCTTCTATTTTACTACCTATTCTATTTGAGTTTGTACAATGACAGTCCCATATTGGGTTGTGGGCATTAAAATCACCTACTATTAATGTAGGTTCCTTGGTATTGTTAAGTAAATCTTTAAGTTTATCAATATCGTAACTTTTATTAGGTTGGTTATAAAGTTATAAATTATGTAATTATCATTTTTATTCGTATTTTAATACTTGATATTTGCAAGTCAGTAAAATTTACAGGTACTTTGTCATAACATACTTTGTTATGTACATATATAGCAGTACCTAAATTTCCTTCTTCCTCTGTAGATGTAGATACTAAGGCATATTTACCTATTGTTGATATTGTTTTGTTGACATGTAAACATATTATCATTGGTTCACATTCCTTTAGTAATCGTTGTATTTCTCCCAAATGTAATCTGGTCTGTAGACCATTTACGTTACATTGTATTATATAATTATTGAAAATATTACGTTAGTGTGTTATTTTCTTTTTGTGGATCATTAATTTGCATTTTTTCTAAAATTTTATTTACAACATTTATTTGTTTTTCTTTATAAGACATTATGTGTCTCAATGCACATACAGCCCTTTTTTGATGAGTGTCCAAACTAGTAGTTTCTTTTTTCTGTATTTATAAAATTTCTTATAGTGTTTGTTAAACTGTCTTTTGTTATGCTTTCATTTTTGTTGCAAGTTCAATGAAACATTCATTACATCCACATGTGTTTTCATGTGTATTTTTTTTTTTATTTACTCTTGTTACAATTGTTGGTGATGGGGTAATCTCTTCCCATCACATAATCATTATTGTCAATGGTTTGTTCCTCTACTATTTCTTTGTTTCTGGGTATCTGTTTCATTGGTTTTATTATTACTTTAGGAGACAAAGGTATTTTCTTATTATTTGGTTTATGTTCTTTCTTTTCATCTCCTTTATCTTTTTTTTAATGGATGTATCTCTAATAATAGTTGGTTTTTTCATTTTGGTCTTGGGTGGAGTTCTCTCAAAAGAAAGGTCTCTTTTTTTTTCTTTAGTTTCTAATTCATCAGAACTATCTTTTAATATTTCTGTGGTGCTTGTATTGTCTTCTAGTGATTCTATTTCTCTTAAAATCTCAAATGAATTTGAGCAAAGATTTGTATACATTTCTTGATCCTTTGCTATATTATTTCTTCTTTCAAAGTGGTTATTTTTCTTTGAGACTGATCTATCAGGGTTTTGTTATTCTTATTTATTTCCATTTTTGTTTCTTTGTTTGATCTTATTGCTGCAGAAAAATGTTCGTTTCTTAGATGGATCATGCATTCCTCTAACCTTTAATTCTAATTTGGCCTCTTTTATAGGCATTCCTGTCCTTTCCTGAAACAATTTCAATTCAGTATTGTATATATAATATATACATTCCTTAGATCTTGCATGGTGATTTTGTCCACAGTTCACATTTTGGTTCACTACACCTCCACTGTGTGGCATGTTTGTTAGATCCACAGTATGCACATACAGATGTATTATGGCAGTTTTTTTTTGTATGTCCATACATACTACAGTTTTGACACTGTAGTGGTTTAGGGACATACGGTCTCAGTTCTCTGCTTTGGCCTAAGATTTTTATTTTTGGGGTAATTCATGGCCTTCAAATTTTATCTTTGCTATTCTTAGTATTTTTCATTACTCCGTCTACTAGCTATGTTGTAAATACCTTCACAGTCTTGAATATTGTTGTACTTTTTTTAAGGGAATCTAGCAATATATTCTTTTCTATTGGTTCATCATTATCAGGAAGTACTATGGTACCCTGGACACTGTTCAAATTGTCATGTTTTTACTTATGTACTTTAACATTATCAATATTTTTATATTTAAGTAATTTTCAGATTGATTTTTGTAGTGGTTTCTATCAACCACATCTGTTCTTTTTATTTGTCTGAATGACATTTCAGTAGTTGAATGTCGATTCAATAAGAAGTTTTCTAATTTCAATGGTGATATTTTTTCTCCGTTTCTAATGGTTAGGAATCTTGACCAACTTCCACTCCCAAAGAGGAGTCGAAGTGGGTCAATGTTGGGTCAAGATATTTTTTTTTTTGGCTTGTTTTGTCATTGGAGCATAGGGCTCCAGTGTAATTATATTCGGATTTTTTTCTGATTTTTCCAGAGAGAGGTCAGAGGAGGTTCCTGCAGTCGTCAACTGTGCCGAATCACTACCATCAAAGGGTCCAGGGTACTTAAATCTTTAACACAACTTTGCATTAAGATAAAATTGAGGAAAAAAAAAAAAATGAATAAACCTGAAAACCTTAAAAAGATATCATCAGCCTTTCATGGAGTTCATTCCTCCACTAATGGCACAAGTGAGAACCGACTCCCAAATGTCCGCATCCCTACCCTACCCCCCAAAGGGGATGGCACAACATGATTAGAGTGGCTCAAGTGTAAGCCAAACCTGCTTGATAGGACTGAGAGCATTTCAAGAATACAATCATCCCCACCCTAATCACATTATGGGCAAACCGGGACAAATGCCGAGAGTCCTATTCCCAGAACTAGACCCCTGGAATCCGTGGTCCAGTCCCTAAAGAATAGTTCCGCCTGAAAACTCAGGTCCGAACATTATCGGGCAGTTGATGGTCCTGCACAGTTCTCACTATTTAGCTTCGGATATAAACCCAATCCCAGCTATGATACCTTTTCCTATTTACCAGGTCCAAAAATTTGTACAAAGTGAAAATATCCACAAATTTAAATCGAAAGGTTTGTATGATCCATCAAGACCTGGCTCTTATTCTTCTTCAGAACAAGAAGAAAAAATCCTAATTCCAACTGGTTCCACGTGAAGGAACCCCTTCAATGAGGGCTGAAAACTTTGAAGATATCATCATTTTCATGAGTTTCCATTCTTCCACCAATGGCACACCTGGAAATTATTTTCTGCCATTAATGTCCCCTACCTGCCCAACAGGAGATGGTTGTCATGATTAGTGGCCCAAAAGATGAATTTTAAGCCAGACCTGCTTCTGTTTAGGACCAAGGTATTACGAGAATACCATCATCCCCACCCTAATTCATTATTTTTAGAATGCCTAAGAGTTCTATCCCAGAACCAGAACCCTCTGGAACCCACAGTTTTTATAAAAAAGTTCTGCCTTTGAGCTATCACTGAAGCTCTTCAATTCCAAACATTATCAGAATGTTGATGGTCCTACCACAGTTCTTGCTATTTAGCTTTGGATATGAACAAATCCCAGCTATATCTTTAATCCTATTTAACAGGTCCAATAAATTTGAGCAAAATCAATTCCACAAACATCCATCCCAACAAGTATATCATTTATATTTATGAAATTAGGAAACCCGGGAAATGATTCCTGGGTTCAAGAATCCCCTCAAACACGTCAAGGTGGTCGCAAATCAAAGGGACCAAATACCTTAGCCAAATCCCTCATTAACGTCCAACTAAAATCAGTCCCAAAGACAGGAGTTTACAAAATCCCTTGCCTCAACTGTGACCAATTTTCTCGCCTTCACAGGCAAATCACTCCCAAAGATTAATACAGCAGAAATGTTCATTAGGTTGGGACAAAGAGCTCAACTACTAGTAAATTTAACTATAAAAAATAATAAACTGGGATATGTTTTATAATTTATGGCAGGTAATTGTCCTTTCAATGAAGCCAAATGGTGGAATCAGCCTTGATTTAACAAAGATTTTACAAAATCTCTCATCAGGTGCCTAGGGTTCAGATAAAATAGATAAAATCTTCCTCCAACCAACGATTAAGAAAATTAAAGAGAAACTGTCAACGGCTGACCTATGGAGTTTTGGTATAAATACTGCTTTTCTGTAACTTTTTCTCATTCACCATCTGCCTGAGGAAAGAAACACTTTGGCCTCTGAAATATAGCCTTTATTTTCCACAGCCTTTGTGTGTTTTGGGCTCCAAACACACCTTATATTTGATGGCATTCTGTTTTAATAGCAAATATTTCAATCCTATATTATATATATATATATATATATATATATATATAATATATATATATATATATATATATATATACTTTCAAAGGTGATAAGATAAGCACATGTTTATTGTATTCTGTATGTGTTTGTGTGTGAGTGTATGTGTAAGTAACAGCATTTATAAAACTTTAATTAACCATCTAAACTACACAAAAGTTTAACTCAAATTTCTATTACCTTAAACATATAATTTTATATTCATCTTATATAAATATTTAATGTCACTAAAATCATAACTAAATGTGGTAAACCTTTTCAAAAACACTGCTCATAAATGATAAATAGCCAACTAAATTAGAACTTAATGGTGCAAAAAATAACAAATGGGATATGTTTCCTCACTTAATATCAAGGGGTATGCACATGCTCAGTGGTAAAAATGATTCTGACTGCAGATCGAGAGGTCCCAATTCAATCCCATTTTGGGAAAAAACATTTATAAAACTGACACCCAGTCCACAGATGTCTCACTCTCATCTTGGGCAGATCAACGAAAAGAAAATTTACACTGAATTGGAGTAAGAAATCCTTTGCTAAAGAAATTCCAAAAGAAAAAATCTTCCATACTTCCTGAAGAGTTTGGTCTCCTTAGTACTGAAAAAAATAATACTTTAAAAAGAAAAAGGACCAATGTTATTGGTATAATTTGTTTAAATTCATTTTATTGCAGTTACAAACACCACTGACAATATGATAAGACTTCTCTGTCACTGGATATTGTTTTGGCTCTTTACTCAAGAAACCAAACAGTACTTAAAATCACAGATACATTATATTACATCTTTGTCCAAGCTTAGGTTGGATCACCTAATTGAATTTTATGGGCATTTTAGCAGAAACTTTTGACAAACTAAGGATCTAAGATTCTTCTTCATTCTATATCATCCATAAGGAAGAAAAATTTAAAATTATATATATATATTTCATATATTATATATATATATATATATATATATATATATATGTTATGCATATGTTTTGTATATATACAGTTATACATATGGAAATTCTAACATCATCTATAAGTCAATCAAGTGCATTTAGTCAATTTATGACTCTACACAGCCAGCAAAAGCGACAATGCCAGCAGATCTGTCCGCCTGCCTCCATTCATGACGCACATCCCAAAGCCTGTTTTTCAGAGTTTCAACGCATCTTCAGATGGAAAAAAGATCATTATCATCACATGAAGCTGGCACTGTCCTAGCTTTACCGGACAACGTCTTCGACAAAATTATTTTGTACAATGATACCTCCCATATGTGGTTCGTTGCAAGGAGACGAATGTTAGACTGGGTTCCATGTATTACTATTTTCTACCATTTCCCCTAACATGACCAGAGACACGCCCAACAATAAAATATCAATTTCCCACCTGGATTAGGTTAAGACATTGAACAGACACTTATAAACTCTGTACCCTTTTTTTTTTATTTAAAAATACCTTAGCTAAGTCCTTGATTAACGTCCAACAAAAATCATTCCCCAGACACAGGAGTTTACGAAATCCCATGCCTTACTGTGACCAATCTTAACATCCGCTTCAAAAATTAAAATTAGATCCCCAAAGTCAGATTAATACAGCATAAACGTTCAAAATACTAGGAACGGACAACAGAGGTCAGCTATTTTCAACACAAAATGACCATAACCACTGAATAAACTGGAATATGTCTGGTATAATTTATAGCAGCAATTTTGGTTCAAAAGCCAGGTGTGAAATACACAAAGTTTGATTAAACAAAGAAATGCAATGAATCTCTCAAGAGGCGGACTTCTGGGATTCAATTATTATAGATAAAATCTTCCTCTAATATAATTAAGAAGAGTAAAGAGAAATTGTCAACTGGAGTGACATAAAAGCTGACCTATGGATCTTCTGGTATAAATACCACTTTTCTGTAACTTTTCTCAGTCACTATTTGCTGAGGAGACAAGACAATTTGATCTCTGAAATGTATTTATTTCCAATTTTTGGTATTTTTATTTTGCTCCGTTTGACATATTTGACGGAATTCTGTTTTAACAAAATTTTCATCATATATATATATATATATAATATATATATATATTGTATAAGTTACATTATATATATGGTTTTATCAATTTTATAAAAAACTGTTTACCCATAGAGCTAAGGTAAAAAATAAGCACATGTTTAATATCTTTTGTATCTTTGTTTTTTGTGTGTGTTTGACTGAGTGAATTAACAGCATTAATTATTATTAAACTTTAAAACAACTTTTATACTAAACTACTCAAAAATTTTAACTCAAAGGTACCTTTCATGTATTTTTTAAGTCATCTAAAATGAATATTTTGTCATTATTCTTGATAACTAATTATTATTATTAAAGTAGTTTACATTTACTCAGACTTCCTTACATACATACTAAAACGGTATATTAAAATTCAAATATAAATTAAACAAAATTTTAAAAATTTTTCTTTTTTGTAAAATTCAAATGTTAAAAGGGTTTTCATACTTTTATTATTTACTTATTTTTATATTTTGTTAATTAAATTACAGTTCTTCAAGAACATCAAAATTGGAATCATTGAAAAAGTGAAAGATTCTGACAAAATTTCTTTCACTGATCTATTTCCAAAAGTAGACATTCGTTGTCATCATACTTTTTGACATTCACATAACACATGTCTGACTTTATTATTACTCTGTATTCTGAACACTCGGGGCCAGGCCATGTGGGCTACTCATTAAGTGCCCATGTGTCAGACGAGTATGGCCTATTCTGAGGCGTTAAAATTACTTGTGCGTGTCTCTCTCTCTGATATGATGAACTCCATTTTTAACATTAGGTTTTATTTCTTTCAGTTTATTACTTTCAGGTTCTTCATCCCATATATATTGCCATTTATTTATGATACCCATTTTTATGTGAGTTACATAATCAGTAACAGGGATATTCAAATTTGATCTTGTCATGTGAGTTGCTGCTTTAGCTGCTTTGTCTGCATCTTCATTTCATTTCCTTTGATCCCTACATGCAGGGATCCAACATATTTCTACATTTTTTCCATTATTAATATAATTTATGGAGATATAATTTAATTTGTTGTACTATATTATTATTTGATTTGTAACTTTGAATAGCTTCTATAGCGCTTCTTGAATCACTGAAAATCACAAAATTATTGAATGATGATTCTTTAATTATTTTTATAGCTGATGCAATTCCATACAATTCTGCTGTAAATACAGAGGCATTATTAGGAAGAGAGAACTGATAAATTTTGTCCTGGGACACTGCAGCATATCCCACTCCAAGTTCTGATTTAGATCCATCTGTATATATTGCGCAATGTGGACCTTTCGGTTTATATGCTCTATTGTATGCTGTCTATGGTGTTCTGTTGTATATGAGTTACTTTTTGATAAATACTTGAGGTGTGTGCAAATTTTCATTTTATTCATTGTCCAGGGAGGAGGTGATTTTACTATTACAGGCACTTGTATATTTATATTCAGCGACTCAAACAATCTTCTAGCTCTAATTGGGAAAGGTGGTGGATGGTTGTTTATAAATACATCTCTTAATTCAAATAATTTTTTGGTTGGAGAATCACTAGTTTGAATTCTTAAAGCACTTTTCATTGTTACTAGCTCTCTATGGAGAGACAAAATCAGTTCACCACATTCTACTTGTAACGATGATTTTGGTGATGATCTAAAGGCTCCTGAGCATATTCTAAGGCCTTCATTGTGAACAGGGTCTAACATTTTCAGAACTGCATCAGATGCCGAGCCATATACTTCGCTTCCATAATCAATGATGGACAGAACTGTTGCCTTATACAGCACAGTAAGGGTATGTCTATCGGCTCCCCAAGTAGTGTTCGATAGTTTTCTAATTAGATTTAATGCTCTTTTACTTTTAGATTTAAATATGTAATGTGGGCTCTCCAGTTCAAGTGGGTATCAAATACTAATCCTAAAAATTTTGCTGTTTGGCCAATTGGTATACTATGGTTTCTGATTTTTAAATTTATTTCTTCACCTTTTTTCCACTTTTTATTTTTATAAAACATGATTGCTTGAGTTTTATCTATGGAAAATTTAAAGCCTACAGATGAGGCCCATTCATCTATTTTTACTATGCTTTTATTAATGATTCGTTCTGCATGTTTTATTCAGGATGCTGAATAATATATGGCAAAATCATCCATGTACAGGTTACTTTTAATGCCAATAGGTAGATTTTTACTGATATCATTAATTGCTAAAGTAAACAGTGTTCCACTAAGGACGCTTCCCTGTGGAACACAATTTTCAAGTGGAAATGTTCTGGACAGATCATCATCAATTCTCACCTGAAAATTGCAGTTTATCAAAAAGTTCTGTATAATAGGTAAATGTCCACGGATGTTGTTGTTTTGTAAAGTTTTTAATATAGCATACCTCCATGTGGTATTGTATGCCTTTTCAATGTCAAAAAAGACAGCTACAGTAATTTGTTTTCGTTCAAAACCTCTACGTATATGGTCTTCTAAGTTACAGAGAGAATCCAATGTGGATCTGTTACACTGTGACCCAAACTGAGTGGGAGTTAAAATTGTATTTTCTCGAATGTGCCATGTTAGTCGAGCATTTACCATTTTCTCTAACAATTTGCATAAGCAGCTTGTTAAAGAAATTGGTCTGTAATTATTTACATTGTTGGGATCCTTTCCAGGTTTGGGGATAGGAATTATTATAGCTTTACGCCAATCATCTGGAAATAAATTTCGAAGCCATAAATGATTATAAAACTCTAATAAGTATGACTTTGCCAAAGGTGCTAAGTGGCATATCATCTCAAAACAAATATTGTCACCTCCAGGAGCAGATTTATTGCTGTTCGAGAGAGCATATTCCAACTCTGACATACAAAATTTTCTATTATAATATATATCATCAATTGTTTCAAAATTTATTGTTATTAATTCTATTTTATTTTTTTTTGTGCGGAAGTGTTCATCTAAATTCTTATCACTACTTACATTTGCTAAATTTTCTCCCATTATATTACTTATATTTCTTCTGGATCAAGTGTTCTTTTCCTATCTTTTAATATGGCATGTCTAGATGGTTTGACATGGGTACCATTGATTTTCCTGAATTTTTCCCATATTTTTTTGTATGGGAGTATTATTAAAGAGATCTGATACGTATTTCCTCCATGAAATGATTCTTCCTTGAATTACTTCTTTTTTAAATTTTGCAGATATTTTGTTGTATACAGGTTTTAATGTATCAATTTCTAGTAATAATACAGTCATTTTTTGTAAAGTTCTTTCTAATATCGGTAATTTTTTATTCATTTTATTGAACTTTCTATTCAAATTATCTAATCGTCTCCCTATTGAGTGTTTTATATTTATTAATTCTGTTAACTCATCAGACCACCAGGGAACTTTGTGTTTTGTTGGATGGGGTTTTGACTTTGGTATTGCTTTATCAGCAGCATTTTTAATGAAATCAACAAGAAATTTTTTAGTTTCATTATGGTCCTTTAAATATTCAAACTGTGGGATATTTCTAGTGTGCATTTCATATCGCTCCCAATCTGCTTTATAAATGTTATAGTGAGGGACATGTTTTGCAGGATTATTTTGCAATAAGGAAATTAATATTGGGAAATGATCACTGGTGTGCAAGTTATCAACTGTATTTCAATCCAATCTGTCAACTATGCTTGTTGTACATAAAGTTAAGTCTACTGAGGAAAATGTTCCATGTGTTTTTGAAAAATATGTGCTAATTTCGTCATCATTTATACAGCCCATGTCGTTTGAATCCTTGAACTCTTCTATTTTACTACCTGTTCTATTTGAGTTTGTACAATGACAGTCCCATTTTGGGTTGTGAGCGTTAAAATCACCTACTATTAATGTAGGTTCTTTGGCATTGTTAAGTAAATCTTTAAGTTTATCAATGTCGTAACTTTTATTAGGTTGGTTATATAAGTTATAAATTATGTAATTATCATTTTTTATCCGTATTTTAATACTTGATATTTGCAAGTCAGTAAAATTTACAGCTACTCTGTCATAACATACTTTGTTATGTACATATATAGCAGTACCTAAATTTCCTTCTTCTTCCCTAGATGGAGATACTAAGGTATATTTACCTATTTTTGATATTGTTTTGTTGACATGTTGTAAACATATTATCATTGGTTCATATTCCTTTAGTAATCGTTGTATTTCTCCCAAATGTAATCTGGTCTGTAGACCATTTACGTTCCATTGTATAATATAATTATCGAAAGTATAACGTTAGTGTGTTCAAGTTTTATTTTCCGTTTGTGGATCATCAATTTGCATTTTTTCTAAAATCCTATTTACAATATTTATTTGTTTTTCTTTATAAGACATTATGTGTCCAATGCACATACAGCCTTTTTCATGAGTGTCCAAACTAGTAGTTTCTTTATTTCTGTATCTTAAAAAATTTCGTACAGTGTTTGTTAAACTGTCCTTTGTTATGCTTTCATTTTTGTTGCACAGTTCAATGAAGCATTCATTACATCCACATGTGTTTTCGTTTTAGTGTGTCGTTTTTTCATTTACTCTTGCTGCACCTATTGTTGGTGATGGGGTAATCTCTTCTCCCATCACATAATCATTATTGTCAATGGTTTGTTCCTCTGCTATTTCTTTGGTGTTCTGGGTATCTGTTTCTATTGGTTTTATTATTACTTTAGGAGACAAAGGTATTTTCTTATTATTTGGTTTATGTTCTTTCTTGGGGTCTCCTGCCTTTATTTTAATGGATGTATCTCTAATAATAGTTGGTTTTTTGTTGGTCTTGGGTGGAGTTCTCTCTAAAGGTCTCTTTTTTTTCTTTAGTTTCTAATTCATCAGAACTATCTTTTAATATCTCTGTGGTGCCTGTATTGTCTTCTAGTGATTCTATTTCTCTTAAAATCTCAAATGAATTTGAGCAAAGATTTGTATGGATTTCTTGGTCCTTTGCTATATTGGTTTCTTCTTGCAAGGTGGTTATTTTTCTTTGAGACTGATCTACCAGGGTTTTGTTTTTCTTATTTATT
This sequence comes from Macrobrachium rosenbergii, assembly GCF_040412425.1. Lineage (NCBI taxonomy): Eukaryota > Metazoa > Arthropoda > Malacostraca > Decapoda > Palaemonidae > Macrobrachium > Macrobrachium rosenbergii. The sequence goes on from NC_089767.1 coordinate 12,240,286, forward strand.
TCCACTTTTGTTTCTTTGTTTGATCTTATTGCTGCAGAAAAAGTTCGTTTCTTAGCGGGATCATGCATTCCTCTTACCTTTAATTCTAATCTGGCCTCTTTTATAGGCATTCCTGTCCTTTCCTGAAGTAATTTCAATTCCGTATTGTATATGTAATACATACACTCCTTAGATCTTGCATGGTGATTTTGTCCATAATTCACACATTTTGGTTCACCACACTTCCACTGTGTGGTATGTTTGTCAGATCCACAGTATGCACATACAGATGTATTATGGCAATTTTTCCTTGTATGTCCATACCTACTACAGTTTTGGCACTGTAGTGGTTTAGGGACATACGGTCTCAGTTCTCTGCTTTGGCCTAAGATTTTCATTTTTAAGGGTAATTCATGGCCTTCAAATTTTATCTTTGCTATTCTTAGTATTTTTTCATTACTCCATCTACTAGCTATGTTGTAAATTTCGCAGTCTTGTATATTGTTGTACCTTTTTTTAAGGGAATCTAGCAATATTTTCTTTTCTATTGGTTCATGTACACTGTTCATATTGTCATGTTTTTTAATATGCACTTTAACATTATCAATATTTTTTATATTTAAGTAGTTTTCCGATTGATTTTTTGTAGTGGTTTCTATCAACCACATCTGTTCTTTTACCTGTCTGAATGACATTTCAGTAGTTGAATGTCGAGTCAATAGAAAGTTTTCTAGTTTCAAGGGCGATATTTTTTTCTGTTTCTAAGGTTAGGAATCTTGACCAACTTCCACTCCCAAAGAGGGAGTCGAAGTGGGTCAATGTCGGGTCAAGATATCTGTTTTTTTTTGGCTTGTTTTTCATTGGAGCATAGGGCTCCAGTGTAATTACGTTCGTATTTTTTTCTGATTTTTCCAGAGAGAGGTCAGAGGAGGTTCCTGCAGTCGTTAACTGTGCCGAATCGCTACCATCAAAGGGTCCAGGGGTACTTAAATCTTCAATACAACTGAGTATTAAGATTAAAGTAAATTAGAGAAAAAAAATAATCCTGAAAACCTTAAAAAGACATCATCAGCCTTTCATGGGGTTTATTCTTCCGCCAATGGCACAAGTGAGAACCGACTCCCAAATGTCCGTGTCCCTACCCTACCCCATAGGGGATGGCACAACATGATTAGAATGGCCCAAGTGTAAGCCAACCCGCTTGCTAGGACTGAGAGTATTTCAAGAATACAATCATCCCCCCACAATCATGTTATGGGCAAACCGGATAAAATGCCGAGAGTCCCATCCCTAGAACCAGACCCCCCTGGAATCCGTGGTCCAGCCCTAAAGAATAGTTCTGCCTGATATCTCTCAAGTCCGAACATTATCGGGCAGTTGATGGTCTACCACAGTTTTCACTATTTAGCTTCGGATATAAACCCATTCCCAGCTATGATATCTTTTCCTGTTTATCAGGTACAATAAATTTTAGCAACAGTGGAAAACTCCACATAATTTAATCCAAACAAATATATAATACCATATGGGATTCTTGGACTTAAAGCCAGGAACAGATTCCTGGGGTTCAAGAGCCCCCTCACCACGTCAAGGTGGTCCCAAGTTGAGGGGGTTTGAGCTATCACTCTGATAGCTCTCAGGTCCGAACATTATCGGGCAGCTGATGGTCCTACCACAGCTCTCACTATTTAGCTTTGGATATAAACCCAATCTCAGCTATATCTTTTCTTTTTTAACAGGTCCAGTAAATTTTAGCAAAAGTGGAAAATTCCACAAAAATTAATCCAAACAAATATATAATTATAAATATGATGAGATCATTGGACTCAAACCCGGGAACAGATTCCTTGGGTTCAAGAGCTCCCTCACCACGTGAAGGTGGTCCCAAATCGAGGGGCCGAATACCTTAGGCAAATCGCTGATTAACGTCCAAAAAAATCAGTCCCCAAAGACACAGGAGTTTATGAAATCCCTTGCCTCGACTGTGACCAATCTTACATCAGCTTCACTGGCAAATCACTCCCCCATAGATTAATGCGGCATAAATGTTCAGTTAGGTACGAACAACAGAACTCAGCTATTTTTAACCAAATAAATAACCGTAACCACAAAATAAACTGGAATGTCTCGTATAATTTATAGCAGCAATTGTCGGTTCAAAAGCCAGATCGATGGAATCAGCCTTGATTTAACAAAGAAATGCAATGAATCTAAATTGTCAACCGAGGTGACTTGATGGCTGACCTATGGATCTTTTGGTATAAATACCGCTTTTCTGTAACTTTTTCAATATATATATATATATATATATATATATATATATATATATATATATATATATATATATATCATTATGGAAATACTACTCTGGAACTAAGATAAGATAAGCACATGTTGATTATATCTGTGTGTGTGTGTGTGTGTGAGTAACAGCAATCGGTATAAAACCTAAAATAACTTTTATACTAAACTACTCAAAAAGTTTAACTCAAATTTCATGGTACCTTAAACATATAATTTTATATTCTTCTACTATGAATATCTTGTCATTAGTCTTGATAACTAAATAAACCTTTTCGACAAATACTGCTCATAAATGATTCTAGCCAACTAAATGGACACCTGTGATATATATCACTAAAAACAAGGGGGTGTAGCTCAGTGGTAGAGCATTCGACTGCAGATCGAGAGGTCCCTGGTTCAATCCCGGGCGCCCCCTGGGGAAAAAATTTATATAAATTACACCCAGTCCACAGCTGTCTCACGCCCATCTTGGGGAGAAAAGAAAATTTACACTGAAAAGGTGTAAGAAATCCTTTGCCAAAGAAATTCCAAAAGAAAAATCTTCCATACGTACCAAAGAATTGGTCGCCTTAGTACAAGAAAACATACTTGTACTTTAAGAAGAAAAGAGGACCTATGTTACTGGTATCCTTCGTTTGTGTGCTTGCATGGGGCTATCGCCCCTAGTACAAACACCACTGACAATAGTACAGGACTTCTCTGTCACTGGATATTGCTCACTCTACTCACTATCAAAGTAGCACAGCACTTAAAATCTGTCAGACACTTTATATTACATCTTTGTCCAAGCTGAGGAATGGGCCCCAAAGGAAAATTTATGAGCACTATTTTATGGAAATTCATTGATAGATTCAGATTCTTCTTCATTAAAACATCATCTATAAATTCATATATATATATATATATATATATATATATATATATATATATATATATATATATATATATATATATAAAGCATTATATATATATATATATGACATATATAAATCATTCTAACATCATCTATAAGATAGTATATATTTACATTATATATATATATATATATATATATATATATATATATATATATATATATATATATATATATATATATATATATATATATATATATATATATATTATATATATATATATATAAATTGGGTACAAAAGATACATATACATAATATCTATATATATATATATATAAGATATATATATGGAGAATGCAACTTCATAAAGATGACAAACAACAAGAAAAGATCCGATTAATAAAAGCAACTTTAAAAAAACAGCAACTATATAAATATGCAAAGCTTAATTTAATTGGGTACAAAAGAGGGTGACATGGACGTTTCAGAATATCTAACAAAAGGAAAAAGCAGAGACAAGATCTGAATCAGTCAGTTGTTATCAGATGGAGAATGAAACAACTTCATAAAGATGACAAACAAGAAAGATCCGATTAATAAAAGCAACTTTAAAAACAGCAATAAATTTTTATTAAAAGGAAAAACAAAAAAAAATTATTCAAATAAATATAAATACCAAAGCTTTTCATATGTTACGTATTCTTCAGCACATGGCCCCCGGCCACATTATTAATCTCTTTCCTTTTGCCTTAGGACATAATTCACTGCTAATAAAAAATGATACTGTATACATATACATACACATATTTATATATAAATATATATAACATATATACTCGTGTATACTGTATATGTGTTTATATGTATGCATGTATATACTGTTACTTCCTTAGTTATATAATAAATACAGGCAAAGGGTTCATGAGAGTTTATAACACTTCAAATATAATATGGAAGGGTAGAACAGAGAGCAAGGATAATTTAGATTATTATTTTAACATTATTCCACTAAAGACATCAGCACAAAAAGAAAAAGAAGCACATAGTTCAAGAAATAAACTAAATATAAGTATATACTCTTACTTCAGATGCATAAAACCCCAGGGGAAAGTGTATCCATGTGTAGGGCCCATACTTGGGTCCTCCAGGCATCTGCCATCCTACACAACAAGCTTAACCTACAACAGACCATCGCTTTTCCCCAGAAATCACAAATCCAAGTTGGACAGCTGAAGCAGTGATTTTCATATATTTTCAGGAACTTTCAGCGTATCATTTGTAAAACCAAAACCATCTGTAGATGTAAAACGTTTCAAGCTTTCGAACATATGTAATGGAGAATTCTCCTTATTTTGTGTAAAGAATTGTTAACTGTTTTTCAGGTGTGAGAAAACACATCTGACCATAAAATTATGCCTGTCTTACTCTGATGTTAGATGCTACCTTTTCATTTACGGAAGTCCATGTCTGGTCAGAAATTTGTGACAGAAAATTAGTAAGTGGTCTGACGCTGCCTCTTTCTTACCCATCCCGTCTCTATACTGGTAACCACCAAGATGACCGACACCGCCAGCCCAACCAGCGACAATGCCACAGTAGCATCTGTCCACCTGCCTCCATTCACGACGCACAACACAGAGGCCTGGTTTTTCAGAGTGGAGGCCATCTTCAGATGGTAGAAAATCATAGCGTCATCACACAAAGCTGACGCCGTCCTCGAGCTCCTGCCAAACAACGTCTTTGAACAAAATGAAACCAGATTATCTGTACATGTGGTTCGTTGCGAGGAGACGAACGTTATACTGGGTTCCATGTATCACTATTTTCTACCGTTCCCCCCATAACAAGACCACCATGTATCACTATTTTCTACCATCCCCCCAACAAGACCAGAGACACACCCAACAATATAAAAATTCCACACCTCGACAGGATTAAGACGTTGACACAGACACTTGGAAACTCTAACCCTTTTGCTTTTACCCACCCAAATACCTTAGCCAAATCCCTGATTAACACCCATTATTATTATTAAAGAAATTTAACCAGACCACTGAGCTGACTTTCAGCTCTCATAGGGATGGTCCGAAGGATTTGATTAAAATACTAGGTCTAGGCCTGAGGTCAAGCGCTAGGACCCAAGGTATGATGCCCTTTCCTTTCACACAGACAGGAAATTTAATAAAGGTGGAAATATCCACACTATGTAAGCCAAAGAGTTGGGGGAAAAAAATAAATAACTAGAAGCAGTAGTCATAGCGGGTGGATAGGAAGATGGAAGAGAGCTGAAAAATACGCTGGAGGAAGAAGTAAAAACAGAGTAGAAGAAAAAGAGGACAGAGAGACATTTAGAGTCAAAAAGGGGGAATGATTTCCCCTTGTTCGAGAGCCCCCTTGCCTGTCGCAAATCTACAGCAATAGAAAGAATATTCTATGCTGGAGCCATGTGACTACGTCACGGCAGTCTCTCATTAAGGGGGAGGACAGCAGGTTCTAGTGTTTTTACCAGTGAAAAGGTTTCCCCTTACAAATAAATTTCAAGGTCCTTGTAGGATAACAGAAAAGTTAAGTGATCAAACTTTTGTGACTGATACACCAGGGAGAAGGAAACGACAGAGGAAGAAACCCTACTTTTCAGAGACTAGAACTGAGATAGTGTCTATAACCCAAACAACTTCATCTACAGAGGACGATGATAGCTATGAATTGGGAGCTGAAAACAAGATGAACAATTCTTCAATATTAGTAAATCTGGAGAACTAAAAAATCTGAGTGTTGAACAAAGCAAAGAATTAAGTGAGATGATTCAAAATTTCCCTGAGATTTTTACAGACATACCTAAGTGTACAGACTTGACAAAGCGTGAGATAAATGGCTTGGCATCTTCTAAGCCATTCAAGCAAAGAGCTTACCGTGTATCACCTTTTCAATGAGATGTTTTGAAAAAGGAAGTCGAATATTTATTGCAGCACAGATTGGCAGAACCCAGTTTCAAGTCATTACAGTTCTCCTGGTGTCTTAGTGATAAAACCAGATGGCTCGTTTAGGATGTGTATTGATTATAGGAAACTGAATTCCATCAGTGTAGCTGATAATTATCTCTTACCTCTTATTGATCAATTACTTGATGATATTGGGCAAGCCAAGTTTGTTTCTAAAGTAGTGAAAGAGTTACAAAGATTTGTGGATATGCCTAGAGTTTATCGCCTTTTCTGTTCAAGTTTTTCAGCCATAGTAGCTCTCCTGATTGATTGTATAATCTTATTGTCTAAAGACAGTCTAAAGACAGAGAACATTTTTGGAAGGAGCAATGTGACTGTAGATTATTTATCCCATTCCGAATCGCTGGATTCACACCCGGGATAATTAATCTTCTGAGGGGAGGAATATTATAATATATAACCATTCTGTAAAAGTAATATTTATTCTGTGTTTTTACTGTATTGTCCATGGTTTTGATATGTTTTTTCTTACAGCTATTTCATACGTTGTGAAGTGTAATGAAGTGACTTCATAATGTATGTAATGTTGTGCAATGCTTATAAATATTATATATTCTTTTATGTTCATAACATGCCATATTTACTGGGAGTTAAAGTTTCAGATCCTGAAAGGAGAATCACTTTTGTTGACCAGATCAGATAATTACATCCTGTGTACATAGCTGTGTTTGACTTCCAAGAGACAAGAAAGCAAGGAGAGAGCACATAGGATCTGTGACGAGGGTTGACAGCTTTTAACCGTGACTAGTTCTAAAGGCCTATGTGTCTGTTTACACAAGTGTCCAAACAGGAAGTGCTCTGTCAATCATTTAGATAAAAGGGCCAAACATATTTCCTTTCCAAGCCAAAGAATACTGTGCTTATTCTGTATACCATGTATTCTTTATTCTGTTTATTCTGTACAAGGAGGAATTCTGTATTCTGGGTATTCTGAATGTGGGAGAAGGGACTCAGGTTATTCTAAGATTTGAAGTGACTAACTGGCAACCCAGGTTTGAGGATAAAAGCAAAGTTGGTGGACAAAAACAGTTAGTCTGATGAGGGGCCTGGTATTAGTAAGATCTCCCTCTTTCTCTCTCAATTATTATTCATATAGAAGGGTGGAAAACTGTGGTTACTCTCCTACATATTTAAGTTTTGTAAAACTCTCCCACGAGATGTAATATTTTTGAAAATGGTTTAAAACATTTGTGTTCTACTGCCATTGTGAAAAACTGTGTTTTATAGATTACAAATTGGAGTAAGGTAATGTGCTTATTTGTATTGTATCGTGTTTAAAACAAGTGTTGTCTTGGTGAAAGATAGTTGTGAATTTAGTAAGAGGTGACTTTAATCTTTTTGAAAATGAAGGTGATCTTTTGAAAGACTGACATAATCTTTAAACAAATTTTGTCTTAGTGAATTGCTGTTGGTACATTTATTTCTGCATATTACTTTCTTATATGTCTGTGTTTTCATATTATCATAAGCTCATGTGTCTATAATTTCACAGTGTTTCCCAAAGTTTGTGTTGGTGATTAATTAGTGTTTTTTGTTGGTGTTGGTTTCATTGAGATTTCAGTGAATACTTATGTTGATTTCAATTATTAAGATTTCAGTGAACATTAGTGTTGATTTCAATTATTGAGATTTACATTATAATCTGGAGTGAGTGTTAATCGTTTGAATTTTGCTTAAAGTTTTGTGAGTTAATCTTGGTTAAGAAATACTTAAATCTTACACTGTTGTCAAGTAATAGTAAATCTTTTTGAGATTGTGAACTCTATTTATAACTTTTGAATTTAGAAATAAATCTGTCAATCAAAAGTTTTAAAAGCACAGTGTTTCATTCTGACCACCAGTGATTAGAGATATTTGTGTGTGTATTCAAGGTAAGTGATATATCTGACTAGTTCTCCTTTATCAAAGTGAAGTGCAACCAGGGAAACAATTATAGTATTTGATGAAGTGATGCCCTTTTTCCCCCTAGTCTGTTCATAGCTTATCAGTTGTTACCTTACTCATAACTTGATACATTTATATTGATTTTTCAAGTGTTAAGCAAGTTTTATGGGATCATTGTACAGTCACTCAAAAATGCTTTGCAACACGTTCCAGAAGTTTTCGTTCACCTAACAGCAATTTGTTCTTTTGATATTTATAAGGAAATGTAATTTTCTTATTCGACTTTGGTTATTAATCATACGGTTAACAATATAAAAAAGAATGGTGAGTGAAAAATTCATTACAAAAAATGACGAAACATTTTGAAAAATTTCACTTCAGATGATTGGGCAAAAGAGTCAAAGAAGAAACTATATTTCGAATCCAGATACAAGCTTATTGACTAATAAAATAATATTGAATAATCATCAATGGAATTATATATAAATAAAGAAAGAATGAATTCAACCATTATTGTTGTCAAAAACAAAAAAGAAAAAATCTCATAACATTGTATGTTATTGTGTGACTCCACATTCGGACAGGAAAGTTAAACTAAACTGTCTCGCCACTTACACTGATAAGATGGGCAACAGACTCAGCCGCACCACAATCATTAGCTTGCATAAGACTAATGTCTCTATTGTAGATATTGCTCGGCAGCTTAGCGTAAATAAAACAACCATGTATAGAGGGATACAACAACAGAGAGAACGAGGAAATATGATAAATCCACTGTAAACAGTGGAGGACGACCCCATTGTTGCACTACTGTTAACGATCATCGTCGGATGATCACTGAAGGAGCTCCGCCTGACTCCCCTGACAACCGGTGTTGCTATAAAGAGAGAACATCACGCTTTCCCTTCAAGTTGCTGCTCAAACCATCCATAACAGGCTACATGAGACCAAGATATTATTTCATCATACTCCTGCCAAGAAACACTTCATATCAGCAAAACATAAAGAATAGAGGCTAGGGTTTGCGTTATAATATAATCCAGTGGCCGATAATTTCTGTAAGTCATCTTTTTCGATGAGGAGGAGACATTCTCCACTGATGAGCACGGTAGTCTTCTTCACTGCTGGCATTTAGCATTAACTAAATTAATGTTGAACTTCTTGCTAATTTTAATTCTTTAGAAACTTAGATAATAAGAAATACAAAAATGGGTGTTATATATTCAGTTAACTTCATACGAGGCATCAAAATGATAGGCCTAAGTAGCAATGAAAGAAATGAGAAATTACACATGATAATGGCATTATATATATATATATATATATATATATATATATATATATATATATATATATATATATATATATATAATGTGTGTGTGTGTGATTATATTCTATGTATTACAAAAATAGACATGAAATCTGTTAGTCTAGTTCAGTATATTTTATATTAAGTTTCACTAGTTCACAATATACTGTATATAGATAGGATTAGTCATTCAAAAATTTGGTTAATAATAATGTGCAAACAAATCTTTACAAAAGTCGTATTTGTTGATGATAATAAGACTAACAGTTCAACATAGAACAGTCGTAGGCCTATGTCTACAAAGTTCACACATATGGAGATAAAACAACGATAGTGATGGCAGTCGGAGATGAAAATATTAAAACATAAGAACAGCGATGACCTCTGAAGTATTATAGTAACATCCTTTAATTAAGTAAAGTATGACAACAGTAGGCAGTATCAGAAAAAGCCCTGTTTAAAGGAAACTGCAGGTAATTTCTCAGACCCACCACTAGTGTTCAGTTGTTTCATGCGCTTACAACCGCCAGATGTCGCTATTAAAAGCTGTTGTCCGTAAAGTTTTGAAGTATGTTGCAAAACATTTTTGAGCGATTATACCTTTGGAGTATTCAGTCTTAATATTATTGTTATGAGGTTTCAAGTATCTGGCTGAAGTGAGGTAAATTTTTTTTGGTCTTATTATTTGTGTAATAACCATTGGTACAATTGATTGCTATATATATATAATATATATATATATATATATATATATATATATATATATATATATATATATATATATATATATAGAGATATATATACACACATTAATAAGAAAATACTACCCTGGAGCTAAGGTAAGATAAGCACGTTTATTGTATGTGTGTGTGCGTGTGTGTAACAGCAATTCGTATAAAACTTAAAATGACTTTTATACTAAACTACTCAAGAAGTTTTAACTCAAATTTCAAAGTACCTTAAACATATTTTTATAGTCATCTATGAACATTTTGTTATTAGTCTTGATAACTAATTAAATTCTGTCGACAAATACTGCTCACAATGATACAAGTCCACTACATGGAGAAGGTAATGGTGTACAAAATAACACCTGTGATATACATCATTTATTATCAAGGGGGTGTAGCTCAGTGGTAGAGCATTCGACTGCAGATCGAGAGGTCCCTGGTTCAATCCCGGGCGCCCCCTCAGGAAAAAATTTATATAACTGACACCCAGTCCACAGATGTCTCACTCCCATCTTGGACAGATCAATGAAAAGAAAATTCCAAAAGAAAAAATCTTCCATACTTCCTGAAGAATTGGTCGCCTTAGTACAGTAGTAGTAGTATTAAAGTAGTTTAACCAGACCACTGAGCTGACTTTCAGCTCTTATAAGGGTGGCCCAAAAGATTAGGATAAAATATTTCATAGGCTCACGTTCTCATACTGTAACACATACACACTAAATACGTTTACTCATGCTTCATCACTAAAAAGGCGTATTAAAATTCATAAGTTAAGTTAATATTAAAAAAAATTTAAATTTAAATTCGACAAATTCTATGTTTGCGTACTTTTATTATTTACCTACTTTCATATTTTATCTATCAGACCACAGTTCCTCATGAACAAAATCGGATCGGCTGAAAATATAAAAGATTCTGACAAAATTTCATTTATTGATTTATTCCCAAAATTTAACAGTCGCTCTTGGTAATACTTTGGACACTCGCATAACACATGTCTGACCATTATTATCACCCTGCACTCTGAGCACTCTGGAGGTGGGCCATATGGGCTGCTCATCAAGTGCCCGTGTCAGACAAGTATGGCCCATTCTCAGACGTGTTAGAATTACTTGCGCATGTCTCTCTCTCTCTGATATGATGAACTCCATTTTTTAATATTAGGTTTTATCTCTTTCAATTTATTACTTTTAGGTTCTTCATTCCATATATATATTGACATTTATTTATGATACCCATTTTTAAGTATTACATAATCAGTAACAGGGATATTCACTTTTGATTTTGTCATGTGGGTTGCTTCTTTGGCTGCTTTGTCTGCATCTTCATTTCCTTTGATCCCTACATGGGCTGGAATCCAACATATTCTACATTTTTTCCATTATTATATAAGTTATGGAGATATCATTTAATTTGTTGTACTTTATTATTTTTTTACTTGTAAGTCAGACTAGCTTCTATAGCGCTTCTCGAGTCACTGAAAATCACAAAATTACTGAACGATGATTCTTTAATTATTTTTATAGCTGATGCAATTCCATAAAATTCTGCAGTATTTTTTTTAACGTTAGTTTAACCAGACCACTGAGTTAATATTAACTCTCCTAGGGCTGGCCCGAAGGATTAGACAAGCTATTTAAACTCTCTAAGAATTTAATTACAACTAGCAACATATGTTAATCTAAGAACTAATTAAATTAATTAGGAATATATAGAACTGATAAGTTTTGTCTTTGGACACTGCAGCATATCCCACTCAGTACTCTGATTTAGATCCATCTGTATATATGGCATAATATGGACCTTTTCGGCTTATATGCTCTATTGTATGTTGTCTATGGTGTACTGGTGTATATGAGTTACTTTTTGATAAATACTTGAGGTTTGTGCAAATTGTCATTTTATTCATTGTCCAGGGAGGAGGTGATTTTACACACTTGCATATTTATATTCAGCGACTCAGTCTTCTAGCTCTAATTGGGAAAGGAGGTGGATGACTGTTTATGAACACATCTCTTAATCCAAATAATTTTTTGGCTGGAGAATCATTTGTTTGAATTCTCAGAGCACCCTTCGTTATTACTAGCTCTCTATGGAGAGAGAGAGAGAGAGAGAGAGAGAGAGAGAGAGAGAGAGAGAGAGAGAGAGAGAGAGAGAGAGATTCACCACATTCAACTTGTCATGATGACCACCATGGGACTTTGTGTTTTGTTGGATGAGATTTGGATTTTGGTGTTGCTTTATCAGCAGCACTTTTAATGAATTCAACAAGAAATTTATTAATTTCATTGTGGTCTTTTAAATATTCAAATGGTGGGATATTCCTAGTGTAGAATTCATATCGCTCCCAATCTGCTTTATAAATGTTATATTCAGGGACATGCTTGGCGGGATTATTTTGTTATAATGAAATTAATATTGGGAAATGATCACTTGTATGCAAGTCATCAACCATATTTCAATCCAATCTGTCTACTATGTTAGTTGTACACAGAGTTAAGTCTACTGAGGAAAATGTTCCATGTGTTTTAGAAAAATATGTGCAATTTCGTTATCATTTATACAGCAGTCACATGAATTTATGAATTGCTCTATTTTACTCCCTTCTCTATTTGAGTCTATACAATTACAGTCCCAAATCGGGTTATGAGTATTAAAATCACCTACTATTAATGTAGGTTCCTTGGCATTATTAAGTAATTTTTTAAGTCTGTCAATTTCGTAATTTTTATTAGGCTGGTTGTATAAATTGTAAATTACATAATTATTGTTTTTTATTCGAATTTTAATACCTGATATTTGCAAGTCAGTGATGTTTAAAGGTACTTTGTCATAAACTATTTCGTTATGTACACTCGGCAAGGAAAGTGAGGATACAGTTTTTTTAATCTTCGGACATATATTGCTAATTAATTCGACATCTGGCAACTTTAGAAGGGGGAGGAGCTTCAGTCTTAATGTGTTTGCTTTTTGCTTGACCTCCTATAACTTTCAATCATATTCTACGGTTCTGAAATCATTGATACTTAATGCAGTAGTAAGCTTTACAGTATTCGTTCAAGTTGTAATTTGCAGCGACAGTTCTGAGCAAAATAAAAATTTTTCGATATAACCTATCAACTAACCTTACACAAATGAATTTATGACACCACAATGAACGGAATGCTTGCGTAATCGGAAACGCAATCTTCCATAATGAAATCAAGAGTTAAATTTGAGCAATGTCCAACGAAAAACATGGGGAACAATAAAGGAACGAATGCAATGTTATGATGAGAGAGAGAGAGAGAGAGAGAGAGAGAGAGAGAGAGAGAGAGAGAGAGAGAGAGTTGCTGTTGTGTAAGCCTAGGCCTATATGTAGAGCTACTCATTTCAATATTTTTTTTTTCATTTAGAGATTGAGCGATACTATGCTTGTAGTATAGTATGTTTTAGAGCAATGAGAGAGAGAGAGAGAGAGAGAGAGAGAGAGAGAGAGAGAGAGAGAGAGAGAGTTGCTGTCGTGTAAGCCTAGGCCTATATGTAGAGCTACTCATTTTATTATTTTTTTCTTTTAGAGAGTGAGCGATATTATATTTGTATAGTATGTTTTAGCAATGGAGAGAGAGAAAGAGAGAGAGAGAGAGAGAGAGAAACTATAGCAACGTCAAGAAACATCCAGTTACTTGTGTTTTCCCGCTACTCCGCACATCATAGAGAACGCTCTTGCGGATTTAAATAGATTTGGTTAAACTACCCTAGCTGTCACATCATTTAGCCTACTGCCATTAATTCCAGCTAACCTTTAACACCGTGAAATATAATTATGAATGTGTAAAAATTAAATAAATTATCATTACCTTGTATGATGATGCAATAATAAGCCTGTTCATAACGGAAAACGAGTAAATATTGCCGTTCTGATAAACAGTATTACACCGAGATATCCATACACTATCTTTTAGATCTCTATGAACGAAGTCATCTGAGAAATTCTGATTACTTCGGACATGCATGGTGTTTTTAAGTAATTGAGCGTTTTTGTTTTGCAGATTTAACATGTATGATATAATTTGCATTGTATTTTCATATTCCAGAGTAAATTTACCGAGATTATGTGTTTTCTGTAAGAAGAAAAATGAAAATTCGATGAACGAAATCTAACGAAAACTGTATCCTCACTTTTCTTGCCGAGTGTACATATACAGTATGACTACGTAAATTTCCTTCTTCTCGTGATGTTGATGCTAATGTATATTTACCTATTGTTGATATTGTTTTGTTGACGTTGTAAACATATAATCGGTTCATATTCTTTTAGTAATCGTTGCATTTCTCCTAGGTGCAATCTGGTCTGTAGACCATTTACATTCCATTATAGAACATAGCCATTGAAAATAATTTATTACAGCGGTCGAGTTTTGCTTTCTTTTTTTGTATTATCAACTTGGATTTTTTCTAATAATTTACTGACGACATTCATTTGTTTTTCTTTATAATATACTAAGTGTTCAATGCACATGCAACCTTTTTCATTGGTACTCAAATCTGTCGTTTCTTTAGGCTCTTCGTTGGGTGAGCCGGTAGAGCTGCAAACTGTCACACGATGGACCGGAGCTCAATTCCCCCGGCCGGCTGATGAAGAGTTAGAGGAATTTATTTCTGGTGACAGAAATTCATTTCTCGCGATAATGTGGTTCGGATTCCACAATAAGCTGTAGGTCCCGTTGCTAAGTAGCCAATTGGTTCTTAGCCACGTAAAATAAGTATAATCCTTCGGGACAGCCCTCTCTAGGAGAGCTGTTAATCAGCTCAGTGGTCTGGTAAAACTAAGGTATACTTGACTTGTCGTTTCTTTTTATCTGTATTTCATAAAATTTCTTATAATGTTTGTTAAACCACCTTTTGTTATTTTTTTTTTATTATTGTACAATTCTACAAAACAATCATTAAATCCACATGTGTTTTCATGCACATTCCTTGTTTCATTTGCTCTTGCACCAATCTTTGGTGATGGAGTAATCTCTTCTCCCTTGACATAATCATTGTTATCTTCAACCTAAGTGTTTTGAGTATCTGTATCCATAGGTTTTACTATTATTTTAGGAGATAAAGGTATATATTCTTAGTTTGTTTTTGTTCTTTCTTCGTATCCTTTGTCTTTGGTTTAACCGATGTTGCTCTCATTGCAGTTGGTTTTTCGTTCTGGGTGGTGTTCTCTCCAAAGGCCTTTTTTTATCTTTAATTTCACTCCATCACGACTTTCCTCTGTTTCTTCTCTAGTAATATCATCATCTTGTGCTATTTGCTTTAACATTTCAAATGAGTTGGATTCTTTACCACTTTAGTTTTTTCTGTAAAGCATTATTTTCTTCTTGAGATTTATTTTCTTGTGTTTTGTTACTTCTATTTGTATGTATTTTTGTTTCATTATTCTTGTTATCGAGGCATATGTAAGTTTCTTAGCAGGATCTTGAATTCCTCTCACTTTCAATTCTAATTTAGCCTCTCTAATAGACATCCCTGTTCTTTCTTGTAGCATTTTCAATTCCGTATATGTAATACATGCATTCTTTGGATCTTGCATGATGTTTCTGCCCACTATTTTATACATTTTGGTTCGCTGAAATTCCATTGTGTGGCATGTTCTTTAGATCCACATAACACACAGACGGGTTCATTTCAAAATTTTTTTGAAAGCCCATATTTACTAGTTTTGACACTGTAGTGGTTTTGGGACATCATAGGGCCTTATATCTCTGTTTTGACTTAAAACTTTTATTTTTGGGGGGTAGATCTTGACCCTCAAATTTCATTTTTGTGATTTTTAACATTTTTTTTTTTTTGTTTTGTTTACTCGGTATATTATACACCTCACAATCTTGGACTCTGGGATATCTTTTCTTAGAGAGTCCAAGAGAATATTCTTTTTGATTGGTTCGTCACTGTTCTCAGGAAGCACAATGGTACCCTAAATGCTATTCATAGTATGTTTTTTGATTTTTACATTTATATTATCTATTATTGTTATAGAGATATAGTAATCATACTGACTTTGTTGTGGCTTCTATAAGCCACGTCTTCTCTTATCTGTCTAAACGACATTTCTGTCGTTGAATGTCTGTTTAATAGGTAGTTTTCTAACATTAGGGCTGAAATTTTCCGTTCTGTTTCTAAGGTTAGAAACCTTGACCAACTTCCACTCCCAAAGAGGGAGTCGAAGTGAGTCGAGGTTGGGTCAAGACGATATTTACTTCTTTTTGGTTTGTTTTGTAACTGGAGTATAAGGTTCCAGTGTAATTTACATTAGGATTTTGTTTTGATTTTTGTAAATATAGGTTGTCTGAGGAGGTTCCAGCAGTTGTCAACTGTGTCGAGAGGGTACCATCAAAGGGTCCAAGGGTTACTCAAAGCCTTATTATGACTTGTTATAAAGATTGAGGGGAAGAGAAAAAAAAATAAAAAGTAAACCTGAAAACCTTAAAAAGATATCATTAGCCTTTCATGGAGTTTATTCTTCCACCAATGGCACAAGTGAGAACCAACTCCCAAATGTCCGCTCCCTACCTTACCCCACAGGGGGATGGCACAACACGATTAGAGAGGCCCAAGTGTAAGCCAAGCCCACTTGCTATGACAGAATATTACAAGAATAAAATCGTCCCCACCCAAATCACATCATGGGCAAACCGGATAGAATGCTGAGAGTCCTATCCCCAGAACCAGACTCCTTTGGAATCCATGGTCCAGCCCTAAATAATAGTTCCGCCTTTGAGATATCAATCTGATATCTCTCATGTCTGAACATTATAAGGTAGTTGATGGTCCTACCACAGTTCCCACTATTTAGCTTTGGATATAAACCCAATCCCAGCAGTGATATCTTTCCCTACTTATAAGGTCTAATAAATTTTACAAAAAGTGGAAAATTCCACAAAATTAGTCCAAATAAATAAAAAAAATATATGAGACTCTTGGACTCAAACCCAGGAACAAATTCCTGGGGTTCAAGAGCCCCCTCACCACGTCAAGGTGGTCCCACATCGAGGGGGCCAGAAGGTTTTAGCCTTTGGGTTCTCAGCAAGTCGTTTGAGATCATGCCACTTGTCCAATACCCTCTCTATGCCTGACAGCCGACGCTAGTAACAATGCACACACACAAACAATATATATATATATATATATATATATATATATATATATATATATATATATATATATATATATATATATATATATGTGTGTGTGTGTGTGTGTGTGTGTGTGTGTGTGTGTGTGTGTGTGTGTGTGTGGGTGCGTGTTTGTGTAACAACAAATAAACTGAAGCTGACACTGACTTTTCACAGGAACTGCTGAGTCTTTTCATTTCAAATTCCAAGATCGCTTTCACGTGAAAAGGGGGTGTAGCTCAGTGGTAGAGCATTCGACTGCAGATCGAGAGGTCCCCGGTTCAATCCCGTGCGCCCCCTGCTATTTTTCTTTATTTACAGTATTAAGGGTACTCTACTGCCATCTTGAAATGATCAACAGCATGAAAATGGATGTCCAATGGAAAGCGAACAAAAAAGGTTTGCCAGAAAAGGTTTGCTAGATTAAATATGAAAAAGGTCTAAGTCTATTAATATTTTTAGTAAAATCGGCCATCCAATTGCAAAAACACTTGTGCAGTAAAAAAAAAAAAATATCGAAACATGTACCAGTCACTGACCTCACGATATCTGCAAACACCTAAGTGTTGCATTATGATACAACTACACAGACCCATTTTATATGCAGTATATGATTATTTGAAATATTTTTATTTTGAACAAGCTCTAACAAGGGGAGGATTGCTTTCGTTATCATCTTTGCTAAAAGTCAAGCTGCAACCCTAACTGGAAAAGCAGAATGCTACAATCTCAATTGCTCCAATAAGGAATGCAATCCAGTATGGAAAATGAAAGGGACAAGTACAGAATAAGCTAGAAAAGAACAGCTTAAACAAAGGAGACAAATCATAGAGAAAAAATATATAGCTTAAATGACAAAAACTATGAAGTGAGACATATCAAAACCATGGCCATACTCTTGATTCCCTAAGTGGAAAAACCAAAACTCTTGACTGGGGCACTGTTCAATGCAATGTCTTCAGGGCAACAAAAAAAGCAGTCAGTTGCTACAACTCCGGATTCCCCCAACCCCCTAGCCAAACTCACTCTCATAAAGAATGCAAGAAACCTTGCAATAAGACAGTCACTGGGCAATCAGTCACTGGGACACTTCAACAACCACTCTGGTTTTTGAGCAGGAAACTATTAGCTAGCAAGAGGAAGTATAGTACTTTCGACACTATAGACACCTATTTAAGAGTACATCCTTCACCATCCTAATGGATCACTAACTTTTGTCCACCAAAATTTATGACTCACGCTCTGCCCAACAGCAACAACAACAATCAACACCGAATCTGGGTTCATGATTCAACATATACTTGGCAAGAAAAACCATTGGCAGATGCACTATCAAGAAAAGAATTCAGCAGAGTCCAATTAAGGTCAAAACTACAACAAACTTGACAATGGCAACTTGATGATACAGAAACAAACAATTACTGCGCCTCAATCATAAGTCTACAATGGGAGGACATCCATTTTGGCACCATGTACTGAACCATCCTCTGTGACACCAGCACAGGACATCCCTGCTCCTAATGAAAAGCTTTCCAAAACAATATTTTTTACCTCATCAGCAGACTTTGACACCCATTGGGAGAACAACAGCCAAATTAGTGATGCAGAAATTTATCTGGCAAGGGACAAAATAGGAAATGTAAAGATGTGGGTTCAACAGTGCCTCAGGTGCCAGAAAAGCATTACCACTTAGCATGTGAAATCCAGCATTGTGAAATTCCCACAACACCGATAACTTTTAGGCATTCCTGACAACGCATCAACAGACCACCTTGGCCATATTAATGTAATTAAATATCCATCATACAATCACCTACAACCCAGCTGTAAATGGCATGGCGGAAAGAACACACCAATCTTTCAAAGATACACTCATCTCCAGCTTTGATTGATTGATTTGTTTATTAAATCTGGTGTCATAACATCTAGGTTATTGACGCCGAAACAAATTTAAATATAAAAATTAAGTTTAAAATAAATTTCATATAAAAATATCTAAAAGTTATGTATATAAAAAAAATCCATATAAAAATATCTAAAATGTATGCATATAAATATTTGAATAAAAAGAAATAGGTTTAAAATAAATTTCATATAAAAATATCTGATACGTATATAAATAAATTTCTTCATATATTCTATATACAAGCTAAATTTTCTTCAGAAGGCCCGCCTCCAACATAAAAGTATACAATTGCTGAGTGTTACAATCCTTTCCAAGGATTGTAGCAAGATTAAAATTATCAACTTCATCTCGTCCCCAAGACAGGAACCTTTGTCTCAAATTCCTAAGTGTGGGACATTCAACCAGCAAATGTCCCACACTCAGGGGTACAGCACAGTCTTCACAAATTGGAGGATTCTCACGGGACATCAAGAACCCATGCGTGAGTCTTGTATGTCCAATCCTCAACCTGCATAGCATTGTCTCCTGTCTCCTTGGCGTATGGGGATATGACCAAGGAGACACAGATGATGCAATACTACGCATTTTTCTATTTGTTAAAATATTCTCCCACTGGGACTGCCAACGCTTTTTTATTGTTTGTCCTACTACAGGATATACATCCCGTGGTAGTAGGCATCTTGTGGGTTCTGGAGAGTTGACCGCTGATTTCGCTAGTTGGTCTGCTTTTTCGTTCCCATCCACCCCAACATGGGAAGGCACCCAACAGAACTTAACTTCTTCCTCCCTTCTTTTCAATAAAAACAACCATTCTAATACTTCTAAAATCAGGGGGTTTAAAGGATTAAAAGATTTCAGTGCCTTAAGTACACTTTTTGAATCACTATATATAATAAAATTGTTTCCATTATGAATTAAAATCTCCTTTAAAGCTTTTAAAATTGCATTTATCTCGGCAGTAAAAATTGAGGCAACGGATGATAACCTTCCACTCCTCTCTATATCAGGGAAGACTACACCAAAGCCGACGCCAGCATCAGGCTTTGAGCCATCCGTGAAGATTGGTGTGTAGGTGCCATGTTCCATCGAATGTTCTAAAAATATTGACCGCATGGCCTTACATGACAATTCTGACTTTGTGAAATTAAAATACTTGCAGAATTCTACCTCTGGAAATTTCCAGGGGGTATAACAGAATACTTTACTGGTAGAATCTTCACCCTAGGCATATTTAATTCCCTGAGAATCAAGTTTATTCTAAAAGCAAACGGATGCGGTTGCTTGGGATGATTTTCATAATAATGCCAATGCCTTTCCTTCTCATACATATGCTGGTCAAAGACTTAGGTAGCCTCTGGAATCTATACCAGCTCCGAACCAGCAGACGCTTGCTAATGAAGATCCAGTGGCACCTCACCAGCATCTACCAACATGCTCTCAATGGGAGATGATTTAAATGCTCCTGTACACAACCGTACCCCACCATGATGAATCGAGTTGAGCATTTTAAGGCTATTGGGCTTTGCAGACGTGTAAACTTCGCATCCATACGTTAATTTTGAAAAGACCAGGGCTTTATATAATCTCAACATCTGGGTTCTGTCTGCACCCCACACAGTATGAGACAGAACTTTCAGCAAATTCATCGCTTTCAAGCATTTGGTCTTAATATACTTCAGATTTGGGATCCAGGTCAGCTTACTATCGAAAATCAACCCAAGGAACCTCGTTTCACCTACACATGGAATTCTTTGCCTATGAATAAATAGATCTGGATCAGGATGAAATCCTCTTATGCGACAAAAGTGCAGTTACCGTTTTACTAGTAGAAAATTTAAAACCATTAACCTCAGCCCACTTCACTATATTGTCAATGCAGAGCTGAAGGTGACGTTCAGCCACTGCCATCCTTGAAGCTGCAAAGGAGACTGAAAGGTTGTCAACAAAAAGGGTATATGTTATATCTGAGGGAATTATTTTGGAAACCCCATTGACTGCCAAGGCAAACAATCTTACGCTTAAAACACTTCCTTGTGGTACTCCTTCTTCTTGACTGAATACTTCTGACATTGTTGCTCCAACCAGGACCCGAAATAGCCTATTTTTAATAAAAACCTTAATGAAGAGGGGCAAATTGCCTCTCAGGTTACATTAATGAAGGATCCTCAAAATGCCATATCTCCATGTTGTATCATAAGCCTTCTCCAAATCAAAGAAGACTGTGATGTGATGTTGCTTGTTGGCAAAAGCTTCACATATTGAAGACTCCATTCGAAGTAGAACATCAGTTGTGGAGTGCATGCTTCGGAAGCCACACTGTGCTGGGGACAGATATTTACCCTGTTCTAAGTACCACATCAAGCATGTGTTTACCATTTTTTCCATGATCTTGCACAAACATGATGATAGTGCAATTGGACGATAATTTTCTACTTTAAACGAGTCTTTTCCAGGTTTCGCAAACGGCAATAATTTTAACATCTCCCAGATCTTAGGAAGATATGCTCCTGTAAATTCTGTTAATAAGGCTCAATATGAATTGTTTGGTATTTTCAGGGGTTTGCTTAATCATTGAATACATTATATCATCCAGCCCAGGAGCTGATTCATTACATTTATTTAGGCCGATAGAAATTCCCTCATCGTAAAACGAATCATTGTATTTCTCATGTCTCAACGTATTAAAATCTATTTCAACTTGTTCCATCTGCTGCCTTTGGAGCCGAGTATGGTCGATCATCGTTTTTCTTTGCAATATTAGCAAAATGATTAGCAAACTCATTTGCAACTAACTGGGGGTCTGCTACCTCACAACCATTGATCTTGATAACTGGAGGTTGACAGGGAGTAAGCTTGCCTGCTATTTTTCTAACTCTCTTCCAAACTAGTGTTAGAGGAGTTTTCAATTTATTGAAGAAATAAAGATTGTCCAAGATTCTTTTCGTGCTATTTTTGATTTCCAAACGAAAATGAGCTCTTGCTTTTCGAAATTCTACACGGTAATACTCACATTTTCGTCTGCGGTATCTTGTGTATGCAGACCTCATAGTTCTATGAGTTTCCTGGCATTTACGAGTCCACCAGGGAACCGGTCGGCGGATAAATATGCCTGATGTCCTGGGTATGGACTGAAGACCAGCCGAGAACAATATTGTACTTAAAAATTCAAGAGCATCATCTACGCTGGGAAAGTCATCAGCAGAGTCATCTATTGAGCTTTGCTCCTGGAATGTTGCCCAATCAGCTTTTTTTGTATTCCATCTAGGTAGCCTGGAAGATGGAGGACTTGATGCTGAACTCACCACTATTGGGAAATGGTCACTGGTGAATCTATCATTTATAACTCTCCAATTAAAATCTATAAGGCAGTCATCACTACATATAGATAGATCAATTGCCGATAGCGTGCCTGTTTGAACGTGAAAATGTGTAGACTCCCCAGAGTTGAGGATCCCCACATTTTCACCTTCTATGATGGAACTTAGGCATCTTCCTCTTTGGTTGGTGGCAATATCACCCCATAGAGGGCTTCTGCAATTCATATCTCCCAAAATAATAAAGGGACGTGGTAACTGTTGGATAAGAGATTTAAATTCATTGATTGGGAAGACTTCATTTGGTGGTAGAAAGAGAGAGCATACTGTATATTTTCTTTGTAGATGGATCTGTACACCTATTACTTGCAAAGCTGACTGGATATTAATAGGATTTTGTGGGGTATCATTTCGAACATACAAAACGACACCACCATGACTTCCCATATTTACATTATAGGTGGAGTAATAAGATATATACTCTCGTGGGCTGGGGCACATGTTGTTACCAATCATGGTCTCCTGCAGAGCTATACAAACACGAGACACTTCTAATATGAGCAGTCTCAATTCTTCCCACTTTGCTCTCAATCCCTGACAGTTCCACTGAAGAAAGTTAATGAATTTTATTTTCCATTACAGGCTGTAATATTGGAGCCTCTTTTAAGCGCTTTCAGCTTGCTACCTTGCTCCTTTTTCTAGAAGGAGACCGATTGTTTGTAGCGGCCTTCCTTTTTAGGGCGTTGTCGGTTTCAGGGACACCAGACAAAGCTGATGTCTCCTGAGGAGGGGTGTGAAGATCCCGATGAGTCGGGAGCGCCATCAATGACTGGCGCAGCCTCCAAAGAGGCGGGGGCGTCAGCAACCACTGGCGCAGCCTCCGAGGAGGCCGAAGCACCAGCAATGACTGGCGCTGCCTCCAAAGAGGCAGAAGCGCCAGCAATGCCTGGAGCAGCCTCTGAAGAGGCGGAACCGCCGGCAATCACTGGCGCAGCCTCCAAGGAGGCAGGAACGCCAGAAACCACTGGCGCAGCCTCCGAAGAGGTAAAAGTGCCAGCAGTCACTGGCACAGCCTCCAAAGAGGCAGATGTGCCAGCCATCACTGGCACAGCCTCCGAAGAGGCAGAAGTGCCAGCCATCCCTGGCACAGCCTCCGAAGAGGCTCGGTTACGAGTCATCACTGGTGTTTTGTTTAGATTGGCCTTTGTACCATTTATATTCTTTCTCCGGTTGGCGGCTACACTGGCAAAGGATATTCCTGGTCTAACATATAAGTTTAATACTCTCTCTCTTGCCTCTCTAAATGTAAGTCGTTCAGTTACCCTTAATGATTGAATCTCCTTTTCCATGATGTATACATCACAATTTATTGAAGATGAAGGGTGATTCTCTCCACAATGTACACACCTGGCATGCTTGTTACATATGCCATGCTCTGGTTCGCTGCACTTGACACAAATGGCAGGTTTGCCTTGCAGTTTCTGCCTGCATGACCCTAACATGTGTCCAAATTCCTGGCAATGAAAGCATCTCCTCGGCCTTGGGATGTATTGTTTGACCTTGAAGCGTAACCAGGCTGCCTTCACTATATTAGGCAATCGAGTGGAATTAAAAGTGATTATCAAGTTGGGAAGTGGGACTAGGGCTCCATTTACTTTTTTCTTCATTCTTTCTATTTTTATTACTCCTTGATCTTTCAATTCTTCCACTAACTTTTCCTCAGAATATGTCATGAGCTGTGGGGCAAATATCATACCCTTGGAGTGGTTCCAATAGGCATGTACGGCACATTCCACTTTGACTCCTCCAAGGCGAGACAATGATTTTAGATTTTCACTTTCTTTAGCTGAGGTAGATTCAACCGTCAGCTTTCCTTTACCTTCAGGACTAATCTTAGGCTCTCATACAACACTTTAAAAATATCCCTGTATACATTGAAAATGTCACAATTTGGTTCTTCCAGGCTAAAGGTCAAATATTTGTCATACGACTGTTCATATATTCCTGGTCCAATTTCACAATCACCATTTCCATTAAATTTCCCTTTGCTCCGTACTGGAGCATAGGGTTTCAGTGTTATTACACTGGAATGTTTATTTGGGTTTTCCGTACGTGTATTCCGAGACGAGGTTGCAGAGGTCTTTGTCTGTGCCGATTGGTTATCATCACAGGGTCCAGGGGTACTTACATCCTTATTTATACTGTCCATAAAGATAAAAGTATTGGAGAGAGAAAAAAAAGAAAAAAAAAAAAAACTGAAAATCTTAAAAAGATATCATCAGCCTTTCATGGAGTTCATTCCTCCACTAATGGCACAAGTGAGAACCAACTCCCAAATGTCCGCATCCCTACCCTACCCCAAAGGGGATGGCACAACATGATTAAAGTGGCTCAAGTGTAAGCCAACCCGCTTGATAGGACTGAGAGCATTACTAGAATACAATCATCCCCACCCTAATCACATTATGGGCAAACCGGACAGAATGCCGAGAGTCCTATTCCCAGAACTAGACCCCTGGAATCCGTGGTCCAGTCCGTAGAATAGTTCCGCCTGAAAACTCAGGTCCGAACATTATCGGGCAGTTGATGGTCCTGCCACGGTTCTCACTATTTAGCTTCGGATATAAACCCAATCCCAGCTATGATACCTTTTCCTATTTACCAGGTCCAAGAAATTTGTACGAAAGTGAAAATATCCACGCCATTTAAATCGAAAGGTTTGTAGGTGATCCGTCAGGGCCTGGGCTCTTATTCTTCGTAAGAACGAAGAAGAAAAGCCAGGGCCCCTTACCCCCTCACCACATGAAGGAACCTACTTCGAGGGGCTCCAGCTTTGAAAGGCCTGACTAGAAGTCACACCTACTCTGGATACTCTTCATCCTATATAATTTCCCCGAAAGAACTCAACACCTGTCCGCCCAAAAAAGCATTTGTCAAAATAATTTGTGAGCTGGACAAGTTCTTCCCAACTGACAAGGCTGGACAATCTAATGACCAGTCAGCAGGACTGAGAAATCTTCAAAATTCATCAGCCACGCATACAATAGCGAGATGACATATGTCCCACATCAGCTAGACTCCTGCCAATTTATTGTCTTCTGGAACACTTCCAACAAGCCACCTCTCACATCCCCATACAGAGGCCCTTACCCTATCCTTGAATAGAAACATACCATTCTAAATACCACTGGATGGCCACAAGGACTGGGTCTCAGTAGACAGGTCAAAACTGGTTTACCTCATTGCCAATGATAACTCACGCTCAATCTCTCCCAGGTTGGGTGGCAAATTTGCCCGGCACACAATCTCAACTTGAGACAATAATCAACAATCCAGTGCCTTACTATTATCTTATCAGTTGAACACCAAGCAAGGATGTGGGTGATATATATATATATATATATATATATATATATATATATATATATATATATATATATATATATATATATATATATATACGTATGTATAAATATATATATATTTTTTGTGTATATGTATGTACATACAGTATATATATATATATATATATATATATATATATATATATATATATATATATATATATATATATATATATATATATATATATATGGCATTGTTTGCAGATACTATCTTCTTAGCAGGACTTTGAATCAGACTGATATATATATGTATATATATATATATGTATATGTATGGCATTGTTTGCAGATACTATCTTCTTACCAGGACTTTGAATCAGACTGTACTTTGTCTCTTCAGGCAAGCTTCTCAGGAATAATGAAAAATTATTCAATATTCTTTCCATTTACTTTTTCTAGTCGACGGACCATTTCCATGCCTCTTGGCGGTGTCTTCAGGGTTGGATTATAAATTACCATACTGGGTCTTTTATTGCTGCATGCAGACTTTTGAATTTCAAACAAGACATCATTGGGGTGCTGAATTTCTATTGGTCAGCAGGTCTCATTCTCTCGTTGGAGGTCTGGATAGCAGGATGGGCATTCCTATTGCTCCTTAGGACGCGTCCTATGCCGTGGCTTGCAGCAAAGGGCGTGGGCAAGGGTGTGATTCCCGTCTCTGACCAAAGTCTTGATTTGTTTCGTTGTCAGTCACGTCTAGGGGTGTTCTGTCGCTCGTGTCTCCCTTCAGATTCTCACAGATGTCCTGTGGTTTCCTTGAAGAAGGGAGGATGAAGTCCGTGTTCCTCTGTACATTTATACTCACAGCTCTGCTAGTTGCAATCTGTTGAACGAGGCTTCATTCTATGCCCGATCTCTGTGCTTTTTAATAATTCTAATAATGCCTTTGTCGTAAGTAAGAATTTGTGAGAATCAGCCCTTTCATTGCAGACTTTACTTTGACTCATTCCCAGGTAAGTGCACATTTTACATAAAAACACTGAAAATGCTTCCAATGTGATCAAAAGTCTTTTACTGAATCTTTAACCACATTATTTTCAGGACTGAACGTTATTTTCGTTTGAAAGTACACATTGTTTATAAAATTATTAAGTAATGGAAAAAGCAAAAAGATTAAAATTCGTTGGATTCCCAGATCTTTGTTAGTACCACCAGTATTCCTTTTAGTACAGTATCAATGAATGATCTATTCATTTTCCATATTTGCAACACTTCTTGTACCTTCTGTCTCAATGCTTACTTCAAAATACGTACATAATAAAACAGAAGTAACTTCTATATGAATAGTTTACAAAAGGGAAAAGCCTGGAAAATATACGACATTTTTGTTTTCATATATCTTTATTAGCGATACTAACCATCCTTTTCTAGACCATCGATTTGATATCTGTCCCTTGCAAATTCTGTTCTGAAACCTGGTGCATCTAATATGAAACTATCTTCACTAAAATAACTTTCAATGGTAGGTGTACCAACTAACCCCATTGCAATTGCAACAAAACCTTTTATATCCATGGCAGTCAAATATGCCCACTGGTGATACCTTCATCTTTTAGGCAAAGGCTGCTTCTTAGCCATCACGGAATGGAAATATTCGATTCTTTTGCTACACGATCATTTATTTCCTCAGAAATGACTATTATCACAAACCATTATCAAATTATCAAATATTCCAGGCATTTATGGGTTATAATCATAGTCAGAAGAGACGAGAGAGAGAGAGAGAGAGAGAGAGAGAGAGAGAGAGAGAGAGAGAAATATGTTTGTTATATAAAAGAGCAATAATGCATCAAAACAATAATAGATTTATGACGAAAATCTCTGTATGCTTTCATTTTTATTTCTGTGTCTGCGTATTCCTATGAATGTGTGAATACTTTGATAACCAAATAAGGATGTGAATAATAAGCCTTGTATACTTTTTTACATTCAAGTTCTGATGTCATGCATACAGATAGCACTATTTTTAAAGGAGACGACAGACAAAAATCACAAGATAAAATATAAGCGACAGAGAGCGATACTCTCAAGAAAGGATTCGACGCGCATGAAGTATCACTGTGTGATACACAACTGTTAAAATATATATAAAACAAATTACTTATAACAAATTACAATGCAGGCTATTTTTTGTTGAACAGGCAGTTTTACCAAATTGGCTGAAGATCCCGCCATAGGTATTCAATCCAAAAAGGACAATTTATATATTTATATATATATATACACACATATACATATATACATATATATATATATATATATATATATATATATATATATATATATATATATATATATATATATATATATATATATATATATATATATAGGCACGAGATTTTATATAAACGCATAGTACAAATGGGATTCAATAGCAGATATGATGCTAAACTCAACTCTCTAACCTAAACCCCAACCCTCCACCCACGGCGATTTAAAAATCGGATGGAGTGCATCGAAAATTTAACACATTTTTCAGGGGAAAAATTGTGCTCTGAAAACAACAGATACAGATGAACATTGCCTACTAGCTTGAACCCTCTTTGCAATGAAAGTGTTCTACAGATTTTGTTAACATATTCAATTAAGTCAACAGAGAATTAAGAATAGCATTTTCGCTAACTGGACGAGAAAGGGCCTATAAATACCAAGTCACAAAAAAGCACAAACCAAACGTTTTAATCTGAAACCAAAACTAGCTAATTTCTAAAAGCAGACAACATATTTTCTACTCCAGACCAACGTCAAAATGTTACTAAACAGGCAAAGACTTAACGGGGAAAGAAAAATAGCATACCTCGTTTCTTATCATGCCTTTGCGATAACTAATCTGATTACTTTTAATTACGTATTTAAGAGTAGTGATTAATAACGGGGGGTCGTAGCTCAGCGGTAGAGCGCTTGCATATCATGCGAGAGGTCCTTGGTTCGATCCCAGGTGCCCCCTTAACATTTTTAATCTTGTCAGGGATTAAGGGGCTCCTGGTTGTTTAGGAAATTTACATATGTAAACGATACTGACATAACGCTAGTGATTTACCAAGGGTGTTAATTATCATTTGATGGCTGTTGCCCATTGATAAGAGTCATGGATAAAGTATGTATAACAGTATCTTTAAAGGCTTCGCTATTGCATTTCAATATCTTTGGAGAATTTAGCATCATTTGATTAATGGAGGCCATTTTTACCTCAGTTCTCAATACTCTTACTCTCCGCCTCAAGGTGGCTCATCTCAATTTTCTCTCTCTCTCTCTCACTTTTCTGTAGGTACTATTTCTCTCGTTGTTCCTTTGAGGTCCAAGGGAGGGATCCCCCTCCTAACAGCGACATCGTAGTACCTGTAGGGCTACCTCTTCCCCCATCCTGTGGAAATCGTCGGCACCTGAACGGCACTGTACGACAATTGTTTCTCTCCTGCAATTCTTCTCTTTTGAGTTTTTTTTTTTTTTAAACATTCCCCCCAAATTAAGATTCATACTGTGTACGGTATCTAATATTAAAATAAAGGGAAATTGGTAATATCCCTAAGTTCAGATGCAAACTGCAATGTGGGACTCCCAATTAAAAAAAAATGCGCAAGTTCCCAGCAATTCAACCTTTCCGCATTTCGTTCAGTAGGCTACTTGTTTTTAACAATACGACGATGAATAGTTCTGACAGCTAGCAAGACTACAAAGTAACAATGACACATCGGAACAAAAATACAGAACAGATCCAAAATTACACACCAGTCACCATGATCACTTATTCTCCGAGAATTATGTCTGGCCACGTCATTTACTCCTCTTAACGTGATTATAATGCAAATATGTTACTTTATTGTTGGAAAACGGTTATGTGTAAGACAACTCTTGTTCGAGCACTAGCTCTTAAAATATAGTCTCTACGATAGATGAATAAAGAAGAAAAAACAGTCAAGAGAATAATACCCATAATGCAAGATCTTTGTTGTTGAACAGTAGTCATAAACGTGACTCTCAAAATACAAAAAAAAAAAAAATAAATAAATAAATTAAGCTGTCATCCTTATTGATGAAAAATAAAACAAATACATTCCTCCAGAGTAGGATCATCACCATATCCAAACTACTTATTTTAGCACAGAAGTCATCAATGAAGATTTTTCATATGGAGTACCTCAATTTTAAAAACCGGCAAACAAATGATTATCACCCGATTTTGGATGAACAGGCATGTTTAGTACTTAGTAAAGGACTCCGTAATAACAAACCACGACTGACAGTGTGTGTTCCTGTAATGTAGGATTGCACCTACGTTTATCAGGGCTGAGAACGTCAGTAAGGGTATGTTATATTAGCCATGTTTTGGTGAAGTCTTGGGTAGACAAGCATCAAAAATCATCTAGATGTGCGCATGCACTACTGTTTTACGCAATCGGACCTACGGACCCTCTGTCCAACCCTTTGCCTCCACCTTCCCAAATAACCCTTGCGTTATGGTAAACCACGTACATGCCACAGTGCTAGTATGATATCTGGAAATTCCGATGTATAAACTGCCGTCATTCAATTTGGTCGCAAGAATATTTGCACCCTGTTATTGCGACACAACAATTTATTTACACGTCATCTTTATTAAACTAAAACCTATTCGTTAATGCACACTGAACTGTTAAACCAGCATTCTCCTAACCAACCCCCTCTCCTTAGACTGATCGCGCTAAATATATTTAATATGCAACAAAAACATAACGTTAAATTTTCCAGTCAAAGTCTCGCCTTCAGACAAACTGAGTGTCAAAAGGTCCCACCGAAGTCAGATTTCAGTTTAAACTTTCATACAAACTCCTAAGGAAATATATACTCCCTATATCTATTTAGGATCACAACTATTATCCTCGCAAAAGGGTATCGGTTATTTTTCTTGTTAAAAGTAGTGTTCGACAGCAGTGACG
Organism: Macrobrachium rosenbergii; assembly: GCF_040412425.1. Taxonomy (NCBI): domain Eukaryota; kingdom Metazoa; phylum Arthropoda; class Malacostraca; order Decapoda; family Palaemonidae; genus Macrobrachium; species Macrobrachium rosenbergii. Next base: position 12,271,037 of record NC_089767.1, read on the forward strand.
GTACTTGAAATCTATCGTTCGAACCAGATCCTGCAACAAATCTCTCCAGAATAAATAAATGTTTTGATAATAACAATAATGCGTGAGTAATGTATGAGTAATGGCGAGTCATGCCGAAGATAATGATAATGCGAGCCCACAAGACTTACGATAAAAATTGCTGCTGCGGCTTTCACAAAACACTTTCCTACAAAGCAACATCGTCAAAATTTTTTATTCTGATAAAACAATAAAAATAATAAGAGTAATAGTTTTGACACTCATCACCAGCCGGAAAAAGGGACGGTTGTCCTTCAGGCCACAGGTGTATTTTAATCTGCGATAATAATGATAACGACAAACTTATTTTAGTTCACTGTCATATGCAAATAAAGAATGTACTGTACATATAAGAGTGACAGCACAAAATACATGGCATGAGAGAAAACTGGAACAGGCGCATTAAAATAACTATAATGCTTATAGTAACAACAACGTACGTTGTATGGGCCGCGGTAAATATTTAATGGCAATATTGGCTTTAGTCACCTCTGTTGCTTAACCATTCTAAACCAAACCAAAAAAGGCATAAAATGATAACCAACAATAATAATCATAAATATAATATTTCATCAAACAATAATCCTACAACTAAAGATATCCTTTTATTATATTCTGTCCTGTTTTCTTTGCCTCTGCTCTTCGAGGACTGTTTCAACATATATAAAGATTTCAATCATGCTCCCTAATGGACGTCTATTTCATTTCTCCCAATTTTTGTTTAATTTATGAGAAGGCCTCTACTCAATAATAATAATAATAATAATAATAATAATAATAATAATAATAATAATAATTAGTTCTGGTACTCGAAAACTCAGGCGATAGTAAAGCACAGGAAGAATAAAAAAAAATAGAATTGATAACTAATACCTGACTGATTTGTTTCAGTACACTACAGTAATAACAATGGTTATCAGTGCACGAAACAACTGACTTCAAATAATTTACAATAAATCAAAACTCTGAAAAAAATGTTTATAAATCCTTTCTTCATTCCTTATTGTTTTACAAAAATACATCTATTTCCTACAACTATAATTCCTTAAAGGGTAATTTGTAAACTTTTACAATCAACTTTTTCTCTGGAAAATTCTCACTTCCTCGACAAATCCGAATTAAAAAAAAAATCAGATATCGACAATAAATCAGTGTACACAAGGCATCCTGTGTGAGTTGATCTTGATAATGGCTACCCCTTGGAGTGACCTGGTAAACAACGTGGTTCTCAGCCATGCCCTACTCAACAACCCACCATTAATAGACTAATTACAGAGCTTAGCTCTGGCTAGCTTTACCTCAAAAGTTCTTGGTCGTCCTCAACTCTGAAGACAACTTGCAAACCAAATACAGCTGAATCTACAGCTTAATATAAAATCACATAAAATTTAAGCTTACATGTGAAGTCTTCAGACGATAGAACTAATATAACCATGGGTAATCTACGTCTGCAACCCCCTTCTTGGCAACTGAGCCATCTGTCTTCAGCCTGACAAAAGAGCAATCTCCCAACACCCTCTTCCTCCACATTGCAAGTTGGCTAGACATGCAGAGGAAAAGCATCTCCTAGGAAGAACTTAATCAGTTCCTCATCATGGCATTCTGGCCACCACACCCCATATCTCTTTAATATGCTGCTGGGGACACATCAGGGAGAGCATCCTGGGCTGAGCTTAAGTCCCACCTCACCTGACCAGAACTTGATGCAGATGGAAAACTACTGAAGGCTGACTTGACCAGGGAGATTTGGCTGTACCAGCTGCCACCAAACGTCTGTGTGCCCATCCCCCCTCCAATGCCAAAAGTATGCCTGCAGGCCAAACCTCCTAAAGAAGGCAGATAAGGTGAAGGCAAAAGAATTGCCAGAGACCTCCAAAGATTAGCATCACAGCCCCACCATCTGTGAGCCCAGGGACAACACCATGCAGATAATGACAATAAAAGAGTAAAGGCTGTACACAGTTATCTATGTAAGTCACAACAAAATGAGTAACCCTAGCCACCTGTAATATACGTCTATCACCACATTTTAGGAAGATCAGCCATGGACTGCACTCCCAGCTGCAGACAGAAACTGCCCCCACAAAAAAAAAAAAAAAACCGGGGCAGTCACCTATGTAAGTTATGCTGGTTGCTATGACACAACTGGATGCCCTCTCCACGAAATTTTAAGTCACCGACAGCATCTTCGACAAAAGTTCCTGGTGAACACAGGCATATTCAGTTTGATAACACCTGCATCAGAAATCACCCACCAGTGACCACACAACGCCAAACTGCAACTGATGGCCACAATGGCAGCCACACAGATCCTACAGCCACCAAAACCATGTCCTCCACCTGATGGCAAGAAAATGTAGGTGGGAGTTTATCACTGTTGATGTCCAAACTCCCTACTTGGTGCAAACTTTCAAGGGCACTGCAGGTGGATGGTATTCACTGCCCCCTTATAAACGTGTTTGTTTGCTTCCCAATGGCATTGCTCTCTACAAAGTCCAAATAGTTACCCATCTCATAGATAAAGACCACAAACTTACAATGACTCCTGCAGTTCCCATCTTCAAGCCAGAATTTCATCACACTCCCAGGTTACACGCCACACAAGCATCCTACACCGTATTATAACCCCATGTCCACTTCAAGTTCTGCTGCCTACCACTGGAGAAACTACTCTCCTAAAATGGCCTTCAGAGAGATGGACCAGACGGGCCTTTGCCAGGCCCCAGCCCCTGGGCCTTACCACTCCACATGATTATGAAACATGATGGACCATGGTGACCTGCAGAGACTACAGGCAACTAAACCTCAATCAGAACCTGACCACTACTCACTTACCAATAAGGTGGCTATCATGGCCACCCTGCATGGATCATGAATCTTCTCTAAGATTAACATTATGCAGGGGTACTTACGCTCCTACCCACAAAAAAAAAAAAAAAAAAAAAAAAAAAAAAAAAGAAGAAGAAGACATCCTGAAAACAACAGCCATCACATCTTTCGGAACATACAAATTTGAATACTCGACATTTAGCCTATGGAATTCAGGGGCTACACTACATTCCAGACTCGATAAATAGAATATATAAAATTTAGGCCAAAGGGCAAGCATGGGACACCTATGAGGCTATTCTGCACTGAAACAGAAAATGACAGTAAAAAGGCTTGAAAGGTGTAACAGGAGGAAAACCTAACAGTTGCATTATGGATTAACTGTTAGGAGAGGGTGGAAAGTAAGATGGAAGAAAGAGAATATGAATGGAGGTACATTAATAGGAATGAAAGGGGCTGCATCTAGGGGCCGAAGGGACACTGCAAAGAACCTTAAGTAATGCCTACAGTGCACTACATGCGGTGCACTGATGGCAGTACCCCCCTACAGGACAGAGACTAGATAAATAACATCTTGGGTAACCTCACATTCTGTGATTACTATGTTGACAACTCATATTCCCCAAAAACTGAGAATACCAATTATGCATTGGGACCATGCTACTCCTCAGACAGGACAAAAGACTAATCATCCATCCCAACAAATGCATCAATGGTGCCTCCTCTGTCGAGTTTGTGGGACTTCACATTTCTGAGAACAAAGTCATCATCTACAGCAGGGGTTTTCAACCTGGGGTAAGCGTAGCCCAGGGGGTACGCCAAGGGTCTGCCAGGGGGTACGCTCTTTCCCTGCATTGTTAGGGTAAGGGGCACTGAGGTAAGGTGCCTGGCTGCCTGACGCGTACTGGACAGAGAGATACTTATCTGATGTGTCTGAAGGAATCTTGAAGCTGATTAGAGACCCTTTCCATACAGATGTTGCTTCTGTCAATGATGCAATTCAGGAAGAATTTATTGACTTTGTGATTGACTCCAGTGCTAGTGATCTCTTTGAGAAAGAGTCTTTAGTCAGGTTCTGGTGCAAAATATCAAAGTCATATCCACATGTGGCAGAGGAGCCTCTTCGTTGTCTGTTACTTTTCCCATCAACATATCTGTGTGAAACTGGGTTTTCCAGCTTGCTTGTCATAAAATCAAAATTAAGGTCCCGACTGAATCTGGAAGCCGACCTTAGATGTGCTTTAGCAAAAACTGCTCCTCGGCTAACTAAGCTAATTGGTGAAAAACAGTGTCAGCCATCTCATTAACTGCCTTTGCAGCTATGTAATGATAATATATTTTGTTTTTGCAGCTCAGTACCATAGCTAACCCTGAAAATTTACTGCATAACCACTGGGAAACAGTTATTTTTTTAAATGTCATGTATTTATGGAATTTTTTGTGTTTACAATATTATTGGTTGTCAGAAGAGTAGTTTAGTTGATTTCATACAGTGTAGTACTGACAAATATACACAATGGAATGTTTACCAATATGAGTTTTTGTTTTCCTTTGTTATACAAAGTGAAGGGGGGTACATTTCTGACATTAAAAATTCCCAAAGGGGTATGTGGGGAGAAAAAGGTTGAAAACCCCTGATCTACAGTATACCCCAAGGTGTCAGCCATCAGGAAATATCCAACCCTAAAAACCATGAACAACTCCAAGAATTCATGGGAGCAGAAAAAAATAAGCACATTTGTTAGAAAACTTTTTGTCATACATCTAGCAATCAGACACCTCCACGAACCCCTTGAGGATAAGCATCCTGACAGATCACCAATCTCGTTCATGCACTCACCAAAAATCAGGATTCATACTATGACCATCGACAACGCCAATTGTCAGCAATTACTGAATTTGTATGCATGATACAACATTCCTGATGAGAACAAATTAACAGGGTTCAACTGGGAATAGACTAAGAACTTACGAAACCACGATAACATTATCCTAAAACACTTGACTATCATACTTCAAATCCATAATGAACCTGAAATGGAAAGATGTCCCCTTTGCTGCCACAAGAAGAAAAATCATCTGTGACACCAGTACAAGCTGCACTCGTCCACTAGTGCCAAGAGTTCTATAGAAGAAAGTGTTGCAAGTCATCCACAGACTCATCTATCCATCTGGGAGAATTACATCCAAACATGGCATGGAGAAAGAAAAGACATAATAAAGTGGGCAAAACAGTGCATCAAGTCCAGACAAGTAAAGCGACACATCACGGATTCCAGTATCATGGAATTCCATTCCCCCTCCCACAGTGCTTCAGTACTCTCCATGTAGATTTAATGAGACTCCTACTTTCCTCCACAGGCTTTAGGTACATCTGCACAACGGCCAAATGCAATCCCAATGACAGAAGCAACAACAAGAGCCTGCATAGAAGCAATTCTTGAAAACTGGGTCAGCCAATTTGACACACCCAACACCATCATATAGCACAGAATGCCGGCTTTCACCGCCATAGTGTGAACCACTTATCCAAATTACTGAGGCCTAACACACAATGGAAACAAAACATCAATCCCTCAAAGTGGTACTCATTGCAAGGCGCAGTGGCCTTGACTTGAAAAGCACAACTACCCCTGGTACTTCTCAGTTTACCTATGACCCTTTATGAGAAATTAACATGTTACCTGCCACAACTGTGTTGGGGAACCCATCTTCATACTAGGTGAATTCTTCCCTTGCCTGCAATACCAGTTGCCCAGATGAAGAATTTGAAAACCTAAGAAATGTACATCCAAATGTACAGGCTCTGAAAAACTATTCATTCCAAGCCAATGAGAACATTCCATTTCATATTCATTAGAAACGACACCCACAAGCCTCCCATAACATGGTCATACACAGGGCCATACAAAGTTATTGAGAGGAAAACAAAGCCTTTAAATTACTCATAAACAGCAGTAAGGACTACATACCAGTTGAGAAGCTAAAACCAGCCCACTTAGGGGACATAAACGTACACCATCAGTCATCTTCTCCAGGTTTAGGTGGCAAATCCAGCCACCGCTCACAACAAACAACAACAGAGTGACCAGTGGAGATGGCAACAAAAGTAAGTGAAGAATCACATACACACCTAATGGATTCAGTCAAAGGTAAACGTACTGTACTAGTGGAACCAAAACAATGAAAATGCTTACATGTAAATCAATGAAGGTGTTAAATACACATAATTAAAATAAAATTTTATGAAAACTATTTGTGATTATTTTTTTTAGCAGCTGCGCATAATTTCTCAGTTAAACTGTCAAATGTATATTTTTGTTTGCTGCCATCCTCCCCTATTTTGTAAGCCAATGTTTATCTGACCACCATTTTTTATTTTCTGAATCACTATGTACAGTATATCTTTTTGTCATTCCTTTATCCTGGTATTTGTACATTCATATGTAGGTGTGCATAATTTTCCTTAATACTTTTTACAGTGTTTTCACATTTTGCACTAATGTTTACCCAAGTAACATCGTCAGCTAAGATAATATGTATGTACCATTTTGTATTTTCCATTTTTGTATACCATTGTTTTATATATGTATATATATATATATATATATATATATATATATATATATATATATATATATATATATATATATATATATATATATCGAATGACAGTTCTGTAGTATAAGGTATACCCATGATTACTGATATAAAAATCTTGTTTACAGTTTTTATGGTATATATGCATCCTCTGTTTTTGCTAATTCTCTTGTGACCTACTACCATACCCGTACCAAGTGACGTGTGGCTGGAATAATCACGCGTCATCCATTATTTATTAAAAAAAAATAGTTTAACCAGACCACTGAGCTGATTAACAGCTCTCATATGGCTGGCTCGAAGGATTAAAATGAAATGGAGTCCCAAGTCTAAGCCATAGGGTAAGCACTGGGGCTAAATGATGAATGAATAATGAAATTTTTTAAATATGCAAAAAGGCATATGCTTCCACACTAGAACACATTCACACATTAAATACATTTACTTAAGCTTCATCGTTTCTTCTGTACAAATAAAAAACAAATAAAACAGTAATGGGAAAATTCTGAATAACCAAAGAATTTTTTAAAATTAGGATTTTTTTATATATTGGTTGCCCCATGGGATTTTGTATTTTCATAAATTAATTTTTATACTCTATCAATTAACTTACATTTCCTCGTGAATTTTAAAACTGAGTCAATTGAAAATGTTGCAGACTCTGATAAAACTTCACCAATCGAACCATTTCCAAAAGTTGATAACCAATGTTAGTTATATTTTGGGCATACGAATAATACATATTTAACTGTACATTCTGGGCATTCAAGAGCTGGTTCATGTGGGCTGCTTATCAAGTGTCCATGTGTCAGACGAGTATGACCTACTTGGAGACACACGTCATCCACACAACGATTTGCTTTTTGTTAAATTTTAAGACTGTTCGTATTTCTGTGACTTATCACCATAACCATCAAAGTACAATGTAGAACAGTCATGTACACATTTATTATCACTACTACTACTATTCCCATGTGTCCTATTACATTGGAAGTTAAAATATGTAAAAAATGTTGAAACTGGCCATGTGGTATTGAAGCATGTGTCATAAACACACATAATTTATTTTACTTTTACTTTTTTTAGGGAGACCCCTGTGCGGCCCATGCTCCACTGCTTCACCTCTGTTTAAACACCATGGTTAGCACACATCATGGAGCACCTCACTACCACATGGTCATGAGTCACATCATGATACAAGTGGGTCAGATCGTCCCTGGCATTATTATTCTATGGAATTTTCCATACACACGCTGTAGCAAAAGCAGATCCATCTCCACAATAAATAAGTGTACAGTACCCAGGCCACTCTGTGTATGAGTTAACCTTTACAACATGAACTGGGTCTTGGTTTCTTTATATATCATATCAAATTCACTGGCATGTCTGATGCTGATGGCAATAAAGCACAGATGTTCCTAAACTATGGGGAGGATAAGAACATCAGCATAGAAGGGGTTGTTTATTGTCATTCTACTGTTAGCGGCAGTCTATTTTGAATCTGTTCATTTCAACATTTTCATTCAAGCCGACATTTAACGGATATGGTGAGAATATGCCACCTGTTTTGAGTCTGTTGAAGAAGGATGTATGATCACACCCAGCCTTGTCTGACATAGAATTACTGTGTGGATAACTAGTAGAGCAACTGACCATTCCCAGGATGCACTTCTTACCTGAATCTTCCAAAAGACTGACAGTTTAACGGCCAAATACTTTTCTTGAATCAACAAAACCTAAGAGAATACAAGACTGGCATATGATTCATGTTATTTCACCAATTCTTTCAGGGTATAGATGCAGGTGTCAGCTGAGTGGTTAGCTGAAAAACCAACCTGATTATCTGATGTGTACAAATTAGTAGTCAATGTTGATTTTTTATTAGTTACCTCTGCATCTTGGAGACCTCAATAACTCAGGGAAACAACCAGTTAGTCTTGGAAGTCTATGTGTTAATGATACTGATACAGTATTAACAATAACACTGGTGCTTAATACGCACCATCAGCCGGAGAAAGCAACAATTGGCCTGCAGTTTACAGTTGTGCTCTAACCAGTAATCTTTCTCTTGCCTAGCAGATGTCAGCGTAGGTGTGCATCTTAAAAATCATGACAGATCCAACAAACTCGTTCAAACTTGGCTAGATTACCGTCAGTCTTTGTCTGAGCATTTCATGGATCGTACATAAAAGTAGCGACCTACACAATCAGCTCCATATAGTAATTCTCGAATAACCACAGCAGAACTTGTCACTTTACATCCCGCATCAACTCTATTCATTGTCTATGGCAATGCCTTGAAGTCGACTGATTGCTACCGACTTTGTACATGTGCGCTTTCAAAAGCGCCTCATGGGCCGAACACTGAATGGTTTCCAAGTTTACTGGGCTGTAAATACCAATAAGTTAAGGTTTCTCTTGAAGAACGAAAATATCAATTTTTTGGGTTGCAAAATTCCGATACTTTATACATTATGTACAGTTTTACATACAGTCAGCACGTTTCAACTCAATTCCACGACAATAAAAAATATCACCACATGACTCCTGCTTCATGACGAAAGAAATGTTAACACTTTCATCAATAACGCACACTTAATGCTTCAGGTTACGTTTTTGTGTTGCTAGTGCTCCCATTCACATTCTATCTTTAAAACAGGCTAATTTTAACTTTCTGCTCCGCATTGGTGCTGCCACTGCGTTAACAAAACGTTCACAAATAGTTCTCGGGGATTACAAGAAGCCCCTCCAAAGTCGACTCTAGCCACGGGAACACGTGGCACGACTACCCTCACCATCATCACAGCTGTCGGGTAGTTGTCATAAAAACAACTGTTGGGCTACTTATTCACGGGTTTATGGTTAAGAAATTACTGATGTTCTCGGAAAATTCACAGAAGAATTAGATGATGATAAGGCTGTTTGATTTTACTGACTTTTTATAGGTCAAGAACTTTGTTACCATGTAGTATATTTCTCCGATATTTCTGTAAATGGTATTGCATCTGCAGAATGATATGACTCCTGTTTTTCTAAAATCACTGAACTCATGCACTTCACGTAATGTGAATATATATATATATATATATATATATATATATATATATATATATATATATATATATATATATATATATATATATATATATATATATATACATATATATATATATACATATATATATATATATATATATATATAGTATATATATATATATATATATATATATATATATATATATATATATATATATATATATATATATATATATATATATATATATATATAACGAGAGAGAGAGAGAGAGAGAATTTATTCAAAGACTAATACGGGCAGTGTACTTGGAGGAATAAATAACTTGATTCGTCCAAGGTAGTGTACCAGTGATACTATTGCTGAGCGTTCCTTCACCGCCCCCGTCCCAGCCACTCCCAACGCCAACGCCAATACGAAGGCAACGCGCTATATCCTTTCAGAAGAAATTTCTACGGGTAATTCATCATTCTTTATCCACAAGCGCTGTATTTTCAACTACATCTTTCGTAATGAAGATGAAGAGTTGCAAGGTAATTTTTTTTTAAGTCGCATCTACCGTAAAGTCACTGCTTAAATTAAGTCACATATGTTTTTGCAATCATTTTGGTATGAGACTTACTTATATAATAAATCGGAGAGGCGGGTCGTCAAATTGTAATTACTATGAATATGGAAACTGCGGTGCTTTCTGCTGTTAATAATCCCACGTTAATTGCGATGGAAAAATTATTCCATAGGTACTTGACAATTGTGTATATTAAACAATATACATGCTTCCACTGAATATTTATTACACATCAGAACTTTTCCGGACATTTCAAAATAGTTAAGCATTAATTGCCTTCTCTTAGTCCAATATCTACCATACATGCACATTAGAGCAAACATTTTTATATATAAAAAAAAGTAAAATTTGCAATAAGGTCAAATGATTTCATCAATTTATGGCCTTATGTATGCCAAGACCACCGATGGTCTTAGCTAAAAAACTGAAGTAAATAATGACAATGTTTGAGAACGACACAGCTGTATCCTTGGTTGGTAGAAAAAGAAATGGACAAAGAGAAAAGACCGACATGAAAATTCCTAGAAAGATAGACACAGACATGACGACACTAGATAAAGGGAATATGTATGCATCCGTGTGTGTCTGTGAATGTGGAACGATATATATATATATATATATATATATATATATATATATATATATATATATATATATATATATGTATATATGTATGTATATATATATATATATATATATATATATATATATATATATATATATATATATATATATATATATATATATATATATATATATATATATATATATAAAAACGATGGAAGTGAGAAGGAAATAAATGGAGAAGTGGAAGTTCATAAAGATTCGTAAAATTCCACGATGGGGTCATTTGGACCGTACAGAATGTTCGTGGTTACAGAAGGGTAGGGAGATAAGATCAAACACAGTAAGTGGTGGGATAAGCAAATAGAAGGATTACTGAAGAAAAAGGGAATTTTTTGGAGGTCCAACTGCAAAAGAGCACAGATCATGTACATGTGTACAGTAGGATGGCTAGGGTAGTCATATCATAGTGACAGAAAAGGAAGAGTAATGAATATACAGAAGAGAAGGTGAGCAACAACCTGAGGGAGAATAATTTCGTTCTACAAATTAGTAAACACACAGAGAAAGGTTACTAAACAACTGGATCTCAGAATATATACAAAATGTTGTCTCAAGTAAATGTAGTGCTGGGTTGATAGAACGAATATTCTGATGATCTGTTGAAAGAAATGTGCTACTTCAAGTTTAAGATGCTTTTAGAAGTGACTAATTAAAGCTCATGGAGGCAATTAAAGGTGAAGTAGGGAAAGACCGGGGTTACAGGTAAGATGCTGCTTTACAGGAATGAGTCGGGAATTGATGTTACACTGCATAAGGTAAAGGTGATGAAGACCACCGTAGGAATTATAGGGGCATAACCTTACTTAATCTGCCAGGAAGGTGTGTGTGTGTCTATATATATATATATATATATATATATATATATATATATATATATATATATATATATATATATATATATATATATATATATATATATATATATATATATTATATATATATATATATTTATATATAAAATTCCTGGTATATTAAGTAAGGTTCTTCATCACCTTTACCTTTATGCAGTGTACCATCAATTCCCTGACTCATTCCTTTAGAATTTTTGCCTTACCCGGACACACTTACAAATGCTGGTCAGCCACTCAAGCACAATATCACCACTGTACAGCAGTATCTTGCATGTAATCCCGTCTTTCCCTACTTCACCTTTAATTGCCCTCCATGAGCATTCATTAGTCACTTCTAAAAGCATCCTTAAACTTACAGTAGCACTCTCCATTTACACACACACACACACACACACACACACACACACACACACACACACACATATATATATATATATATATATATATATATATATATATATATATATATAATATATATATATATATATATATATATAGTCATGGGTCTTGCTACATCATCCTAAAAGAAATTGCCGTGAGCCATAAACTGATCCACTTCTGGTGCCACAACTATAAGAGGAAAGAGCTTATGGATATATATATATATATATATATATATATATATATATATATATATATATATATATATATATACAGTATATATATATATATATATATATATATATATATATATATATATATATATATATATATATATATATATATATATATATATATATACATATACATAAGACATATATATAATATAAGTGTTTGTCTGTGTACGAAGATCGACGGCAATTAAAATTACAAATCACCTGACTAATAACTAGATTTTTTCTCAGATACTGAGAAGTGATTTAGCCCAGTGGAATCCATCACCAGTTGCCATGACGACGAGGCACTAATCATTCGAAACGTCAAAGCTTCCAGTTCCCGAGGCCTACTGTTTCCAGCCGCGTTAGAATTGTTGGTGATTTATGGGCTAACAGTACTGATTTTTCTTAGATAAATATTTCTGTAATGGGTAGCATATAGATTGGTAAAATTCGAACCCAATATAATTACATCTGGGAGAATTATGACATGGCTGGACCATATAGTTTCTGGGCTTCCCCAGGCGCAATTTTCCTTAAACAATAAAATTATGTTCAACAAAATAACAGCAGGAATTTTGAAATAGTTAAATTCATAAACACTAATTTATAGTCGTTCGTTATACTATTGATTCTTTCTTCTAATTAAATCTTTGTTCATCCGTTTCTAAAGTTAAGTGCAAAAGTAGACGAAAGACCCGGGCAGACGTGGAGAGAGAGAGAGAGAGAGAGAGAGAGAGAGAGAGAGAGAGAGAGAGAGAGATCTAAACAAAATACCTGTTAGGAGGCTATCTGCCGACCGCAACTTTATCAAAACTTCGGTGTTATCTAGAACACTAGCCAGTTATTGAGTAATGTAAAGAAATGTTTGCACAGTAATAAGGTAACAGGGAAAATAATAACACAAAGCTGTTGTTAATAACAACAACAATAATAATAATAATTGACATTCCTAACAGTACACGGATAATACAGAGAATAAAGGTGAAAAATGTTATATGTAATTATAATAATAATAATGATAATAATAATAATAATAATATACTAATAATAATAATAATAATTCTAGGTTTGTGTTGCTCTCATTTTTGTTTTCTAAGGAAATATCATAAGAGTACCTGGGACGACAATGGTTCTGTTGATGATAGTGTGAAACTTATTCATGTGGATGTTGTTTAGAAAGTGTAAAGGTATAAAAATATTTACTGCTGAAATGAAAAATACTCTTACCTACATAAAAGGGTTATTTTCCTGATAAAGGAAGATAAGATAAAGGCAGCACAGAGATACAAGAAGATAAGATTATTCACAGCAGAACCTGGAGATAAAAAGCGTGCAGTTGGGTACAGGAAAGTTTCCGAACGACTTATTGGGTTTGTTGAATTCTCTAAATATGGTCAAGAAACTGAAAACTGACGATAGCGATCAGGGACAGCAACAGCCCTTCCAGCAACAGCAACAGCAGCAACAGCAGCAGCAGCAGCATCAGCAGCAACAACTTCAGCAGCAACAATTTCAGCAGCAACAACTACAGCAGCAACATTTGCAACAAACGGTATTCTAATATAACATATATTTCCTTTTGCTAAAGATACTTTCAGTCGTATGGACACACGATTGGGATGGGCCAGACCTATGCATCGCATATTATGAAAAATTCACTAAAATATAGCCCCTAAGAGTTAACTGTCACCGAAAACTTATTATTCGGAATAAAGATCTTTCTGTTCGTTGAATCAAATGGGGTCCTTTTCCGCGAAATGGCTTTATCATCGGAAACAGGCGTAAGTGCATCATATTCTTATCGGAAACAGGCGTAAGTGCATCATATTCCTACATAGAAGCTGCCATATGAAAAAGTAAAGCATATTCTGCATTTACATATATTTTGTTCGGTTTAAATTGGAAACTTCATTACACAGGACTTTACAATTTGTAAGCGTTTTAAGTATTTTTATTAATATGAAATCACATCTTGGCTGTGCACACTAGACAGCCAGAAAACAAAATATACCTCCTTAAGTTTGTTATCATATGTACACAACGAACACCAGTAGAGCCAAAAGCCCCATCATAAGGCAGGGAATTAAATCGTTAACAAACGCTGAAGTCCTATGAAAACAATTGTAAAACAATTGTAGTTTTTTCTAGTTAGCATGAAAGGGAAAATGATTAATGCAGACAGTGTTGCTGTATTGTCTATTCACTGCGGATCTGTTAGCTTCAAGCAGACAATTCCCGTACAAATTTGGCAGAAGAGGAAGAGGGTGCGGAGGTGAGAGCAAACTGTTAGCTAAAAATGTCTTCAACCATTACCAGGTGAGGAGTGCGAAGTACGCCACATTAAGTGTCCGCTCATGAAGTTTGCAGGTCTCAAGTATATGTTCCCTGAAGTATGCAGCTCCACTCTCACAGTGGTTTGCCTCCGTACTTCATCGGTAATATTTGGCTTATAACAAGGTTCCCTTTGTTGTCTAAAGTTGTATCAAGACAAAGGGAGTCTTTGGACGCATACCCGTCAGTGGTCCGGCATATCTCTCTCCTCAATACCTGCCTGCTTTGGAGTGTCTCTAGCCATACCGTGGCCATTGAAGTATGTCTGACCTTACGAAGTTGATTATTGGGGGGTATAAATCAGAGGTCTGGTATAAATACGCCGGGTGTTGCCTCTACTTGTTAATTCAACTTCACTTCTGACACTGAATACCTAAAGTGGATAATGCTGTTTGCATTGCTATTGAACGTTAATCGAAGTTTGTTTTTGAGAGTGGCATATGTAAATAATAAGGCACGTGTGTCCATATCATATACAAACACGTATATATATATATATATATATATATATATATATATATATATATATATATATATATATATATATATATATATATATATATATATATATATCAGTTTGGAGTTTTAAGTATACCACGTACTCCAAGAGAGAAATGAAACGTTACATAACGCTGCTGTATCGCTTTGACCTCCACAAGCCCATTTCAAGAGCTTTTGTTCACTATGGTTCAGATAAATGCAAAAGTAAAAGTAAGAATCTACTGTGAGAACATTTCTAGATAAAAAAAAAAAATCCATGGCCAAAGTCTCATATTAAAATGGTCGTCAGAAAATAAAGGGCTTTTTGTTAATTTTGTACTGTTCTTGAACAGTATGTAAAAACAAAGGGTCTATCTTAAAAAGTTCTATTTTCCATTACAACCTATCGTCGCTGACAGTGTCTATAGAGGCACTTTCAAGTAAACATCCTGCAATGTCACTCTATCTTATGAATACTACTTTAAACCTCTTCCAATCCATTGCACCACTACATTGATCAATTTGGACATTATGACATTATTCTTTTTATTTGTACGTGTACAATACTGAGGTTTTATACAGGTGGCAATATTTGTTTCTGTCTGTCGAATATAAAATTTATGAAAAAAACATGATATCCGATATAAACACCTTCGGCATTTTTGGGCTGTTTTTTGATTAACATTTTATCTGCCGTGGATAGAAATGAAAAAAAAAAAAGACCTGAATATTGAGAATTTTAAGTGGATAAATTATATTTTCAAAGACAGGATAAACTGGAAGGGTGACTCTAGTTTCCGTTGACCTTGAACGAGCCAAATTCTGAATATAAAGGTCTTCCTGCCAGTCTGAAACATTCGTAGATATAATTAGCAAAGCCATTATCTCTACCTGAACTGTAAATAATGTTAATCTCTTCATCAATGTATTTAGGTTTACAAGCCTAAGCGCTCGTAAAACAAAGTTCTTAGAGTTGACTGCTTAGTGTTATTTGTATAACAAAAACGAAATCATAATCAAATAAGAATGCATACATTTCCTATGTAAACTGAAATCAAAAATAATTTTCATTTTCATAACACATATTGTACGTCCAAAAAACTGATGCAACCATTTTTTTTTTCTTCTGTAGATCAATTTTATATGGGTACAAGATTATTCAACTTTTCCAGGCTTCATCAATTTCATGGCGGTTTACCCATATACTGAAACCTTCAGGGAAAATATTCGGCAATTCGGGTTTCATTAGAGTCATGTAAATATTAAGACGGCATAGGAGATAGACATTTACTCATTCTTATACCAAATTTTTGTCGAATAAATTTATCGTTACCAGTGAAGCAAGTATCAACTCTACAGTGAAGCAAGTGTTACCTTTACAGTGAAGCAAGCATTAACTTTACAGTGAAGCAAGTATCAACTTTACAGTTAAGCAAGTATCAACTTTACAGAGTTTAATAAGGCTTAAAATAGATTCGTCCTTCAAAGTAAAGACATTTAGAAAACGCTTCCTTTAAAACACATAGCACATCGTCAACAGGAGATAACGCTTGTTACACTAATACTAACCGTAATTTCGCTACATCTCAGTTTTCTATTACGCATTTTTTATACAAAATCCAAAGAGCGCTTAACATACGGATGTAGACCCAGCA